>NC_083096.1:134808459-135088472 GCF_949774975.1 Lagenorhynchus albirostris | reverse complement strand
TATAACTTATTTAATCCTACAGTCATAGAATGGAATAGTTGGAAGGGAGCATGTGGCCTAGTTCCTGTACTTTATAAATGATGACAAAGGAAATACAAAGAGTCTACACCAAACCAGAAACTCTACAATGTGGTTTCTGAAGGAAATAAAAAAGCAGCATTATGGACTGTATTATGCTCCCTCCAATTTACATATTGAATCCCTAAACCACAGTGCCTCAGAATGTGACTATATTTGAAGATAGGGCTTTTGAAGAGTGATTAAGTTAAAATGAGTCTGCTAAGGTGAGCTAATGCAATTTCCTTATAAGAGAAGGAAATTTGGATACAAGAAGAAACCCCAGGAATGCGTGTGCATAGAGGAAAGACAATTTGAGGACACAGTGAGGAAGATGGTCATCTATAAGCCAAGGAAAGAGGCCTAGTAGATGCCAACTCTGCCGGCACCTTTCAGCCCCCAGAACTGTGAGAAAATAAATTGTTGTTTACGCCACTCAGTCTGTGGTATTTTGTTATGGCAGCCTGAGCAGCAAACTAACACAGGAATACTCTTATATTCATACCCATAAACTCTCTCTCCTTCCCTCTCTCTCTCTGGTTTAAGAAGAACTTTCATGCATATTACTGTATTTGACCTTCACACCACCCTTGTTAAGTAGGCAGGGCAATGATTAACCTCACTACCTGGATAATGTAACTGAGTCTTGAGTTCATAAATTACTCAGAGATACTACTGGAAATAGCTGAACTAGAATAATTTCAAGCCTAGTGCCCTCTAAATGTTAGCATGCCCTCTCTCTCTCAGCACCACAGATACTTGTGGATTGAATGGCATAAATATGGGCCCCAAGGCTTGAGAACTCTCTGAAATATGACAGCTCCAATGCACTAGAGATTTTTGGTCCTCATTGGAGTCTCTATCTGAGGGTGGGTCAATGTCCCACTGATAAGTCAAAGATCAACATCTTTACCGGTAGTGTTGGCCTTTCGTCTTTGGGAAAGAAGGTGATAGCATATGTGTGCCAAGCCTTGTGCGTCTTATCCTAGATGGCAAGGCAGCCACTTACTAGGTCACTCATGTGGCTCCATCTTTAATGCTTCTAACTGTGAACATGAAGCTTGCCTCCTGTACATAAATCCATGATGAAAAAGACCATATGCTGTTATATATCAACATAAATTTCCCAAGCAAATGTTCATATCTTTGCAGACACAGGGCTTCTGTTCCTCCATCCACAGTAGGGAAATAATATTTTTATACAGGCATACGGTAATAAGACCCAGTTACCTTCAAATTCTTACACTTGCAGCTCACTGCCAACTGTTTCCTGCTCTACCACCAACAGGTGCTATAACGTAAACCGTTTCATTGAGGAGACCTGCACCTAAAACGCTGTGAGCGGGTGATCTCTCAAAAAGCAACTCTTCTTTTAGAAGAAATAACAGCTTCTCATAAATATCCCAGCCCTTTAATGATATTCTGGAAAGGTTGTGCCAGAAGACTCCTATACTTGAATTATGTAAAACAGCAAATAGCTTCAAACGTAGTTTATTGCTCAGCTCTGTCTCAAGTTAGACCTGACTGAAGTACATGGAGGCATATTTAGCCAAATCCGAAAGATAACATCAGAATCATGTCTTTTGTGCATCCCAGATTGTTCCATGTGTTCAAGGGGAGGATGCAGAGATGGCATGAGCAATGTAATAGTGCTAAAAATTTTTGACTTTAGAATTCATGGGTTCTAGTCATTTACTAGCCATATGAACTGTTACTAAGTCACTTAATCCCCTTGTTCCTCTTTTTTTCCATCTTTAGAGTGGGAATGGTAATAGCACCTCAATTTGTTTCACATGTCCTAAATCATTTCTGGTTTATATAGCATCTCATCTCAGAAGTCAACTCTTCTTTTAGAACAGCTATTATCATCCTAACTAGATGATATCTGATGAAGGTATGAGGATCGAGGACTCTCATACATTGTAGGTATAAGGTATGTTGGTTTTGTATGTGAAAGAGCTTCCATATACATGGAAATGTTCTAGAAGGAGTGTGCCTGGGGTTTTTTGAGCAGAATGGAGTTTAAAGCTTTTAAATTGTACACATATCCTTTTGAATATGCATGACTTTTTAATGATCAAAATGTTAGTCTTACTATAAGTCTGTAATTGAGAAAATGGTTTGAACCTGAGGGCAAAATGGAAATGGAGAGAAGAAAAGCACAAGACTGTTTCCCAGTATTTATGGGAGGGAAGGGACTCCTATTTTATGGGCAGAAGCAGGAAAAAAGAGAAAGAAAAATATTGTTTCCCATAGTTGCTGAATTTTTACTTCCTCAGCTCATTGATCTTAACACTCCTACCCAAGTCAATGCCCAGTAGACGGTCCTGCTTGGAGGCAGAGGCCTGCCATTCAGTAAGACAATAATACTCTTATAGTGGTTCCCCCATCAAGGGCAGCCTCTGCTCCTGGGATGGCAGGCAATTTGGCTTTTATCCCCAGAAGCAGGGCTGACCACTGTGCTTGTTTTCATCCATCCACACCCAATCTATACACCCTACACAGCAGCCTTCCAACCAGAAGCCTCAATGGATATGCATCAGTATAATTCATCAGTTTCACTGACCAAAGGCCACACTGTGCCCTGGGTTGGAACTACATTCCCTATTCTGAGTCCCATTTTAAAATATTTACAGGCACATTGTCTGATATACACTGATATAGTGTCTGATATACCTCTGATATAACCAGAGGTTATGTAATGTGTCCAAGTGACAGCGAAAACTATATAAATTAATGCAGTGCCTGCAATACAAAAAGTTCCCCAATTTGGACAATATGAATCAATCACTATCTTCACAGAGTGAAAGGGAATTACAGAAATTAAATTACCATTTTCATTACAGTTCAAAAGAATTCAAGTCCAAAAGGATTCCTCTCCTAAATTTATTTTTCTGTTCAGTCTCAATCCACTGGGGCAGAATCATTTCTTCAGTAGCTGCAGTTTCCAAAGCTTACATTACAACCCCAAGTTTCTAATAAGCCTCACCTTTCAGAAACTAAAGCCTTAATAAAGATTATTTAAGCACCAGAATAGCATCTAAGAATTTTGCAAATCCCTCATGCAAATCCTCAGTCCTATAACAGTTATCCCAAGCAAAATTACATTGACAGAGCTCGATACATAGTACATTTCAGAACCACATGACTATCAACAGCCAAAGACCATGGCAGACATTTGGTTTTATTGCATGGAGGACAGGAAACCTTATGTAGCCCATAAGGAGGAGGAGGAGGGAGGGAACTGAGAGACAGAGACAGAGAGACAAAAGACAGAGAGGTGTTTTATTTTTATAATATTAAAACAAAATGAAAACTGGTTTTAAAATGTGAATCTAAACTTACCAATAAATTACTCCTAAGTGGTATCAAAATGGTCAATAAGTTGTGAAATTGGAAATTTAAGTAAACTTGAATTTCAGACAATTTGGAAGATTTCCTGCCTGATTGATTTTCTTGAACTCCAGAGTGCCTAGAAACGTGTTGTCACATATTATATTAGATACATTTTAATACTGCCTGCAAAAAGCCTTGCGACAGCATAGTACAGGGAGATCAGCTCGGTGCTTTGCAATGACCTAGAGGAGTGGGATAGGGAGGGTGGGAGGGAGGCTCGGGAGGGAGGCTCAAGAGGGAGGGGATATGGGGACACGTGTATGCATATGGCTGATTCACTTTGTTGTGCAACAGAAATTAACACAGTATTGTGAAGCAATTATACTCCAATAAAGATCTATTAAAATAAAAAAAAGAATATATCTGTAGATGAACAGCTTCTTCACACCATTAGGATCTAGTCCAAAATCCTTAACATACTTATTAACCAAGTTGAACAACAGCCAGATCCTTAAAGTTGAGAACCTTCAACATGGTCACTAACTTTGCAGGCTCACATGTCCCTCACTATCTCTGCTCTTCGAATGTACTGTGCTCAGTATCAGGCCTTCTAACCTGTTTCTGAAGTATCATCATGTGTGAGGCATTTTGACAAATGCTTTTATGTATTACTCTGTTTAATCTTGATAGTTATCCTCTGGGATGAGTCTGAATATCCTCCTTTACCAATGAGGAAACAGGCTCAGAGAATAAACTGACTGCCCAAGACCACACAGCTGATAAGGAAAGGTGTGAGAATTTGAACCCAGAGTTAGAATGAATTGAAAGCCAACTCTCTTAACCATTTTGCTACCCTATAGTGAGCTATAATAGTTGAGGTTTGACAACAAAACTTCTGTTCCCTCTAAAATATAACTGTCTCTCAGGTCATAAACTGTACATGTTAATTGCATTTAATTATAGCTGTATAGTGCTTCCCATGTAGAATGGAAAGAAGTGTTTCCACTTCTGGCAATACAGTAGAATAGATAAACTGAAAATACCACTACTACAGAATACCTTGATACTCCCTTGAGTAAGGGAGCAAAGGATGCTTTAAGTTAGTTGCTTAGTCTGGCAATAATGTGTAGAAGGAGTTGGAGTAGGATCAAACCGGATAAAAATAATCTTACTACGAAATATTTTTCTTTGTTTTCCAATTACATAGACCTAGAAAGTTTTCCAAACTTTCCAGGTAATCTCACAATTAGAAAATGGTATATATAAATTTATGCATGTGTATGTGTGTGTGCCTGTGCAGCTCACCTTTTAAGCAAAGCTTCCTTTTTTGTTAAGTACTGAGATTTCAGTATTCTCATCCTGTTAATTCGAAAAATGCCTCTTGTACACCTTCCAAAATTGCATACCATTCCCCAGCTTCTCTTCTGCACTTTCAAAATCTGATGTATGTGCATTATACAGGATGCTAGGTAAAGGTCAATAGATGTTACTATGAAGAATATTTAAAAGAAAATAGTACTGCTTCTAACTGCTTATTAGCAAAATATACAATGTTCTACTTTAGATCCTTCAGTGAGGGAGTCATGTGGGTCAGTCTACACATTGGCTGGTGAGTGTATTATTCCTGCCAAATTATCCAGTTGAAATGGAACATTAATTTACTTGAGCAGACATGCGTCTATGTGGCTTTAACAAAACAACCATATGCCGCTCCAATAAGTAACATAACAAAGAAAGCACAATTAATGCCAGAACCTACCCTAGAACTTTTGAAATGGACCATGGAGAATGTTCTTCAACCCTATTTTTCACTGGCATTTCATTTGTTCTAATGATCTTCTACACCAGTCTAGTGTAGGAGATGTTGGGACATGTTGTCCCAACTAAGTGTGAACTCTGTGATATTTTATGTTAGCCTTGGGTTTTCTTCCTCTCTTTAATGGATTTTAACTTGAGGTTTTAGAGTATAGCCATAGTTCCTTGTACATAGATTCCCCTCCTCTACCCAAGACTGTAGGGAGGGGTCTCTTCTTGCAGGGTCGAGGGAGCTAGGTGTTACTGAAATCCCTTGGCCGAACAGCATCTTTAATAGATCTTAATGAGGTCGCTATGGCCCCAAGGCTAATCCTCTGCTTTATAAGTCTGATTTTCCCAGAGTTAGTGACATTATTTTTGTAAAACAAAATATATTCTACTGTAAATGTAATACATACAGAAAATTCGGAAAATTTTTAAAGTAGGAAGATGGAAAACCCTTAATTGAACTATTCCCAAATGACTACTGTTAAAATTTTTGTGCATTCATTACTGTAATGATTTTATGTATACTTTTTCAATATAATATTGTCATTGATATATATGCTATTTTTGTGTTAACATGATAATAGAAGTGTATTTCCACACTATTATGAACTCTTTTAAACAAAAATTTTAATAACTATAATACTGGAGATTATAACCTAAATATTTTCAGAAAGTTGGATCGTTTCCAATATTTTGTTATGATAATAAACACAAATGCTACTAACATAGTACTTAGGGATACCTGCTGTTACTAGTTGTTTGTGTATCTTTCCAGAAGCGTCTATTAATTTAGAAGCATAAGTGTATGTGTGTATATCCAATACAAATGGACTCATGATAACCATATTCTGCACCTTGTTATAAAAAAAGTATAAATGAGCATATAATTTTCATAGACAGCATATTTTGTGGTAGTGACCCAGATTCTAGAACCAGGTTGCCTGAATCGAATTCCAGCTTCAATGCATAATAATTTTTGCAAACTTTAGAGCGTTATTTAATCTATCTATACCTCATTTTTCTTACCCATAAATTGAGGATAATAATAGTACATATTTCATAAAATTGTTATGAAGATTCAATGGAATATAGTAAGCATAATACATGTATCTTGTTATTTTTTTTAAATCTCAATTTAACAGTAGTATAATATTCCATAATACAGTTGTACTTCAACTAATTTTATTCATGGACTTTTACATTATTATCAGTCATAGTCTATTTCATACAAAACTGTAACAAACATCCCTGTAAATATGTCATTTACACGTTACACGTGTGAATGTATCTGTTATATCTGTAGTTAAAATTTCTAAAAATAAAATTGAGTCAAAAGATATGCACGTGGGCTTCGCTGGTGGCGCAGTGGTTGAGAGTCCGCCTGCCGATGTGGGGGACACGGGTTCGTGCCCCGGTCCGGGAAGATCCCACATGCCGCGGAGCGGCTGGGCCTGTGAACCATGGCTGCTGAGCCTGTGCGTCCGAAGCCTGTGCTCTGCAACGGGAGAGGCCACAACAGTGAGAGGCCCGTGTACCGCAAAAAAAAAAAAAAAAAATATATATATATATATATATATGCATGCATTTTAAAATTTAACAGGGACTGCCAAGTTGCTCTCCACTATGATCATCCCAATTTTACTTCTGCATTGCTGAGTAACTGTCTCCCTATTCTTTAACCAACACTGGCTTTCTTGGGCTTTTCATTTTTTGTTATTTCAGTAGGTAAAGTAAGTTATTTTGCTTTAATTTGCATGCCTCTCATTTATAAATATAACAGACAAGTTCAAATTTTTTCTACTCAAAAATATTTAAGGCCTTTTAGCTTTTTATTTTTTTTTAAACTCTGGAAACTTTAGAATCATGTTATTTGATTTTTATTTTTAAAAAGAATTGTTCTGTTTTTATTTGTAAGACTATGTTATAAAATGATTAGTGTTTTGTCTTAAGTGTTGGAAAAAATTCCTCAGTTAACAGTTGTCTTTTAATTCATGATACTTATTTCTATACACAATTTCTTTTTTATCTATATGGAGTCAGAATCATCCCTTCTTTTTAATTTTTTTGTATACAGCAGGTTCTTATTAGTTATCTATTTTATCCATATTAGTGTATATATGTCAATCCCAATCTCCCAATTCATACCACCACCACCACCTACCTCCCACACTGCTTTGCCCCCTTGGTGTCCATATGTTTGTTCTCTACATCTGTGTCTCTAATTCTGACTTGCAAATCGGTTCATCTGTACCATTTTTCTAGATTCCACATATATACATTAATATACGATATTCGTTTTTCTCTTTCTGACTTACTTCACTCTGTTTGACAGTCTCTAGGTCCATCCACGTCTCTGCAAATGACCCAATTTCGTTCCTTTTTATGACTGAGTAATATTCCATTGTATATAGGTACCACATCTTCTTAATCCATTCGTATGTCAATGGGCATTTAGGTGGCTTCCATGACCTGGCTATTGTAAATAGTGCTGCAATAAATGTTGGAGTGCATGTGTCTTTTTGAATTATGGTTTTCTCTGGGTATATACCCAGCAGTGGGATTGCTTGGTCATGTGATAATTCTGATTTTAGTTTTTTAAGGAACCTCCATACTGTTCTCCATAGTGGCTGTATCAATTTACATTCCCACCAATAGTGCAAGAGGGTTCCCTTTTCTCCACACCCTCTCCAGCATTTGTTGCTTATAGATTTGCTGATGATGCCATTCTAACCAGTGTGTGGTGATACCTCATTGTAGTTTTGATTTGCATTTCTCTAATAATTAGTGATGTTGAGCAGCTTCTCATGTGCTTCTTGGCATCTGTATGTCGTCTTTGGAGAAATGTCTATTTAGGTCTTCTGCCCATTTTTGGATTGGGTTGTTTGTTTCTTTAATATTGAGCTGCATGAGCTGTTTATATATTTTGGAGATTAATCTTTTGTCCATTGATTCATCTGCAAATATTTTCTCCCATTCTGGGGGTTGTCTTTTCATCTTGTTTATGGCTTCCTTTGCTGTGCAAAAGCTTTGAAGTTTCATTAGGTTCCATTTGTTTATTTTTGTTTTTATTTCCATTTCTCTAGGAGGTGGGTCAAAAAAGATTTTGCTGTGATTTATGTCATAGAGTGTTCTTCCTATGTTTTCCTCTATGAGTTTTATAGTGTCTGGTCTTACATTTAGGTCTTTAATCCATTTTGAGTTTATTTTTGTGTATGGTGTTAGGGACTGTTCTAATTTCATTCTTTTACATGTAGCTGTCCAGTTTTCACAGCACCACTTACTGAAGAGGCTGTCTTTTCTCCATTGTACATCCCTTCTTTTTAAATAATTGGACTGTCATAATTATAATAACCTTCCCTATTCTAAGGATACTAAATATTACTGAATCATCTAAAATTACTAAATAAAAATGTTACCCATTTTATCTTCTAGTACTTTTATGACTTTGTACATATATAGTATATGTATCTATCTAGAATTCATTTTAGTAAAATAATTAATAAAAAGGTTTAAGTATATATATTTTTTCTCCAAAACTCTTTTATTACTGTCTTGAATTGATATCCTTTTCAAATTTTGTAAAATTCACATTCACTTGGGACCTTTCTGAATTCACTATTCTTCTTCATTATTTTGTTCTTGTTTTTGAGTAAACTATCTTTTTAAAAAAATTTATTTATTTATTTTTGGCTGTGTTGGGTCTTTGTTGCTGCACGTGGGCTCTCTCTAGTTGAGGAGAGTGGAGGCTACTCTTCATTATGGTTCATGGGCTTCTCATTGCAGTGGCTTCTCTTGTTGTGGAGCACAGGCTCTAGGCATGCAGGCTTCAGTAGTTGTGGCATGTGAGCTCAGTAGTTGTGGTACACAGACTTAGTTGCTCCACAGCAATGTGGGATCTTCCTGGAGCAGGGCCCAAACCCGTGTCCCTTGCATTGGCTGGCGGATTCTTAACCACTGCGCCACCAGGGAAGTCCCCTTGACTAAAGTATTTTTAAGTTTAGAAAGCCTTCCATCCCTGACCAGATTTTTAAAAATTATGTCTATTTTCTTTTGTATTTATTATTTTATTATATTTACCTCTTCAATCCAGTGGAAATTTATTTTGAAACATTTAAGATTTCCTAAGCATTCCTCTTATTAATGTGCTGGTCCAACTTTTATTACTCTAGAGATGAAAGGTACCAAGTCCATCAAGTATTTTTCTTCCTCAGACTTTTCTTAACAGAATATATTTAGCAGGAATTCTTAACAGTTTCTTGTGCATGATCAGTCCATAGCCTTTATTCCAAAACTTAACACAGTATTTTGTTTCCATCTGTTATAAGGATGTTGTAATGGTCATCTAAATGTGATGGGTCTTCAGGTAATCAGGATCGAGGGGGAGGTTGCCAGGGCATCTGTGCTTATACGGCTGTTTGGCTTAGAATTCTGGTTGAAGACATTTTGAAAAAGTTACTCTTTTTAAATTCACCAAAAATTTCAATGTGGAACAATCTATTAATATATAATATTTATATAAACATTGTTAATTGAAATATTAAATGTTATTTTATTCTGTTGATTTTTATTTTATAAGTATAAATATAGTATATTTATTTTATTTCTATTGTATTATGTTCATATAAATATTAAATTAATATATGGATCAAACCTCAGGGCTCGTCATCTACAAAAGACACAAAAACTGCTTTTCAATCAAAGGAATATTCAAATCCTAAATTCTAGGATTGCTGTCTCATTTATGTCTTTTTGAATAGTATTTCCCACTCCCATAAGAGGTGTTGGAGGGATGGAGGTACACATTTCTACTCTTTGTCTCTGCTTTTCCTTGGCTTCCTTCAACCCACTTGTCTTTAGTTATGTCATTTTCCATGAGGGAGCCAATGTGCAGTGCAAGTGACTGTATTTGAACTCCTTTGGATTGGCCTTGCGTACAAATGGACCCAACGATTCCTGGCATGTAGAAGTCACCCATTCACTCACTGGCAAACTAGGTCATTCATTCATTCAAAAAGTTCTTGTTAAACATCTACCATGTCAGACACAGCACTCAGTATTGAGGATAAGACAGTGAATTAAACACACTCCCTACCTGCAAGCAACTCTCAGTTTATCCCCCTCCCCCCGCAAGAAAAAACCCAGCAAGCAAGCAGGCAATTACCATACAATAAATTAAAAGGCAAATCAGGAGTAAGCAAAGTGAAGAGTGAAGTCAGGCAAGGCATCCCTGAGAGAGTGATATCAATGCTGAGCCTAGAAAAGTAAGGGGGACTTAGTGAGGTAAACTGTGTGTGGGGGAGGGAGGCGGGGCAGGTGTTGTTATAATAGTCTTCCAAGCACCAGTTAAGGCTAAAGAAAAATAAATATTTATTACTTTATTTTCAGTCCTAATCATTCAAATAGTAAAGATCCTTACAACTATTTGCAATTCATGTTTCAGGCTGTTATGTCTAGAAGCTATGATTCTTTACTCATCATATATTTAAAATCACTCCGGGAAGAAGAAAGAGGATTTAAGGGAAGTGCTAGACACTGAAAAGGCATTTAATCCTTACAACATTTCTGTTATGAGGACAATGTTATTATCCTTACTTTATAGATGACTCAATCAAACTCAGAAAGCCAAAGACCAACTATCTTGTAAATACCACAGTCAAACTTTGAATACAGGTCTGTCTGGTAAACCTCAAAACCCCATGCTTTTCCTCCCATACCACACTAATGTCGTTTTGTAATTTTAGATGGTGACCTGGTGCCCTATCCCAGATTCTAGGGATAATTTTATTGCAGTCTTCTTTATTTCATTTAATAGATAAATGAAGACAAAGAACTAAGTAACATTGTTCTTCTATATCATAGCTTAGCACCTCAATTTTAATATAATGAAATGTAGTTTAGGAAATGGGAAAAGAAAAGTTTTCCTGAAATATAGGATAAATTTTAAACAATTTTTAAGAGTCCCTATGATGTGTCTTCTGTGGAATTTACCTCTCTTTCTGAAAAATTATTCACTAAAAGTGATTCAAACATGAGATAGACCTTCTGTAAGTCTGTGCTTCTGCATTCATAAATTAAAGCTGGCTTTAGCTACGTTAGCAGAAACCTGAGTACAGTAACTTGTTTAAACAGTAGGAGGTTTTTATTTTTCTCCAGTAATTAGACATCAGCAAGTAGTCCAAGGTTGGTTTCAGTGCTCAAGTGAGTCACTGAAAGCTCAGGATCATTCTAGCTTCTATGATTGCAAAATGGCTTTTGCACTTTTGGACACTGAGGCTAAATTCCAGCAGAAGCAGAGAAATAGACCTAAAGCTGGTGCCAGCTGAATCTATTCCCTCTTATCAGGAGAACAGTTACTTTTCCAGAAGCCCCAATTAATGGACTTCCATGTATGTCATAAAGCCATTAGAAGCCACAAGACAGACTGGGAAATCAAGCTTTTCAACTGAGCAAAGTACTGTCTATATATTATTAGGTTCTCTTGATTAGGAAGAAAGGAAAAACACATATGATACACTCTGAAATCAGCACTGAGAAAATCAGCTACACAATCCCAGCAATGCGATGGTCCTAAAGCAAAACTCAGTCATAAAAAACGTTGATTTCATTATCATTATGAAATCTATTAGAAGCTAAGAAGAAAACACATTATGAATATCTTAAATAAGACATTAGATATTATTAAATATATTTAATAAGTATTAATAAGAGTGTATATCATTATAACACTGTTAAGAGTTTGCTTTTATGCTTTTTTTTAATGAAAGCATGAAAGACATTATAATTAGAGGAAAGAGCATGGGTCCACTCTGTTCCTTCCTAACTATCTGACCTTAGGACATTCATGTAGTCTTTTCTCTCAGGCAAGTGCAATTTCATTGCCTATAAAATGATACCAGATCAATAAAATGAGCAATAGAATTAAACCAGCATTTCACAGAAAAGGAAACATGACAGGTCAATAAACCAATGAAGGAATGCTCATCTTAGTTATCAGGATAATGTAAATTAAAATCACAGTGAGCCATCACTTTGCACCCATAAGGCTGGCTAAAGTTAAAATCTGGCAATATCAAGTATTGACAGTGACATAGAGCAGGATTGTCAAACTCCATCTCATGGGCCAAATCTGGCCTGCCACCTCCCTTTGTACAACCCATGAGTCAAGATGGTTTTTACATGTTTTAATGAAAAGTGTAAAAAAAGACTATTAGCCTTTCATGGAAAATAGTTGCTCAATTTTGCTACTTGGTGCTAAAGCCTAAAATATTTACTACGTGGCTCTTGACGGAAAAAGTTTGCTGACTCCTGCTACGGAACATAAGAAAATAATTCCCTTATACTGCTGGTAAGAGTGAAAATGACACAACCACTTCGGAAAACAATATTGTGTTATCTAGTAAGATAAATAGGTGCAAACCCCAGGACCTAGCAGTACCCTGGAGAAACACTTGCCTACTTGAATGACACTGTGTACAACTGGGAAAAAAAAATAGAACAAATCCAAATGTCTACCAACCACAGAATGGTAGAATAAAGTGGAGTACAACACGCAGTGAGTACTGCTGTTGACACCAACATGGGTGACTGTCACAAAGAAGGCAGCAAGCAAAAATTCTAGTGTAGTTCTGTCTACTAAAAACAGGTGAGAAACATTTAATTTTAAAATTTCTAGCAGCCATATTAGAAACAAGAAACTGGTGAAATTAACTTTAACCATATATTTCATTCAACCTAATATATCCACAGTTATTATTTCAACATGTAGTCAATATAAAACAACATGTAGTCAATATAAAACAATATAAAAAATATGGCCACTTGCTGTCATATTGAACAGCACCATTTGAGAAGATGCAAACAGTAAATTCTATTTATAGTCCATCATCCAAAGTAAGCAAAAGTAAATTTTGTATTATATAGGGATATATGATATGTGGTAAAACTACAAAGAAAAGTGATGGAGTGATAAACCCAATATCCAGATGGTTGTGATGTCTGGGGTGGAGGGACTGAGATGGAGGGCTGGTTCTGGGGGACTCAAAGGTGCTGATAATATTCTATCTTGTAAGTTTGATGGTGGGTGCATGGATGCTTGTTTTTTTTAATTAAATATATGTCATAATGATTATTTTGCCACTATTCAATTTTTCATAAAAATTTAAAAATAAACCCCTGTATCAGGTGCTTGCCTCAGAGAGAAGTTCTAATACAATCCCTTGTGCAAAAACTTTTTGATCAGTAGAACAGAATGTACACAGAGACAAGTTGGTATCTATTATTGTTTCTTATAATTTTATAATTGGAAGGTCCATATGTGCAGAAGCTGCCACAAGGTAGAGACTTTAAATAGAGGGAACTGAGCAATACAAGAGAATGTAAACTGTTAGTTGATACCCACAGAAGAGGAGAAATGGAAAAAAAATCAATGAGGGAGAAAGAAATCTGCATAAGTGGCAACAGAGACATGTGGAAGTCTTGAAGGGTGACCAGCTGTTGCATCTCTGAGATTTGTCAAAAAAAGACTTGTGGGGGAGAGTCAATTGACAGGAAGCTGTCATGGAGGGCTGGGAGGGAATGGGGAGGTGATATCCTCAGGGGTGGGATGGAGAGCAGTAAACTATACTGGGAAAGAGCCCAAGGCAGATGCAGTACTGGAAGCCCGTCCTAATCTGCTGCACAAACTGTCTACACACACAGAGTTGCAATTGGCAGCAGGAGCACGTTCTTGGCAGAGTTAATGCGGCTTCTGTTTCTGGCTCTGCCACTCTCCTGTCTTACCATCTTCAGTAACTGGCTCTGCCACTCTCCTGTCTTACCATCTTCAGTAACTGGTTTGAGGCAGAGGAGCTGAGCTCTCTGCAGTGCATTTCTTTCGCTATTAAGATGCAGGGATGAGAAAACCAGAGGGTGCACAGCCCTGTAATAGGAGCAGAGAGCTGTGTGGATACCAGGTGGGCCCCTTCCAGAACCTGTCTCTGTGTGGGCAGGGGCAGGAGCCATAGTCAGGGATTCGGGCCTGCCAAGGTCTTCCCAAATAATTTGCCATGGAAGTATTCCAAAGGGGGTAGAAAATGGTGTCCCTTTGGAAGATCACATGTTCATACAGCTACTAACCCCGCAGAAACTTGGTTAAATTTCATTTCAGGCTGTGATTTGAGAGAACACTGGAAGACATGTTAAAAGAGAAGAAATAAAAATATTTTTTTGATGGTCACTATTACCTGCACATGATAAAGAGTCCTTAAAAATCTGTGCAAAGGTGCCTGCAGACAGTGTTGCGGGTTCCTTGGGAATATTAGTCAGAGAATCTGCAAAGCAACTGACACCACAGTTTAGTGTTAAGCCCTCTTTGACAAGCTCATATCTGCCATGTCGTCTGCTTCTTGAGTTTCTCACAGAGGAAAGCCACTGATTAAGGCAGGCACTCAGCAAAAATGAGTTGATAGAAACGCCTACATAAGCGTGAGCCAACATGCACTGTCACCTGGCATATTTGATAAGCCCCACTGCACACCACCAGGAAGTGGCTTAAGATGTATGATTTCACTCAACCTTCAGAACACACCTGAGAGAGAAACCACTTGCTCCATTTCAAAGATGAGGAGACTGGCCTCAGAGAGGAGTGTCTTGCCCCCAATAAGATGCTGAGCTGGGACTCGAACTCTTTTTTTTTTTTTTAATTTTTATTGGAGTATATTTGATTTACAATGTTGTGTTAGTTTCAGGTGTACAGCAAAAATTATTTTTATTTATTTTTATTCTTTTGGCTGTGCCGCATGTGGGATCTTAGTTTCCCAACCAGGGATTGAACCCATGCCCCCTGCAGTGGAAGCACGGAGTCTTAACCACTGGACTGCCAGAGTTCCTTCAAACTCTTTTTAATCCATCGTATTTCAAAGTTCACACTTGTCTCACTGCATCATGCTATCTAACTCAATTTATTGAACACGAGCTTAGTGCAGGTTATTACATACACTTAACTCTTACAGTCATCCCGAAGGAAATGTACTTGTAATATTATCCTTATTTTGTAGGAAGGATGAGAGGGGTTATTTTTAAAAGCTGGTTCTCTATAGAGGCAAAGACAATTATTAATAATAATGCACTTACTGAAGAACTTACAACATGGCAGGTGATAGTCTAAGCACTTTAGCATGCATTTATGTATTCATCCCCAGAACAATTTTTTTGAGATAGGTATGGTTATTATTTCCACTTCTCAAATAAGGAGAAAGAAGTATAGAGAGGTTAAGTGACTTATCCAACATCATCCAGCTAGTGAAAAGAAGAACTGGAAATCAAACTTTAATGGTCAAACTCCATTAGCCAAAGTCCAAACCACACCACCATACCTAATATGTGCCAAGTGACCCTTGATGCTTGAATTGAAGGAAAAGACCCTACATAATTACTCTTCCCTTTACCTCCTTCCACACATACTCTCTTTTCCTAAACCCATCTATGTACTGTGAAGGGACACAGGAGAATTAGAAGAGAAGTAAACAGGGCCCACAGGTTTGATTTCTCTGTGTCCCTTCTTCCTCAGATGATTGGTCTAAGGCAATCACAACAATTTTAATTCTGACAAATGAAATGTAAGAGGAAGTCTGTTGGGTTGCTCCTGAGAAAGGATTCTGCTCTATCCATAAAAAGTCACTCTTTTTTTCTGTATATAGTTATATCTGCATGTGATGCGTGGGACTGTGATAAACATCTTGTTACCAGACTGAGAATGAAAACAGCCCTGAGGATGGTAGAGCCAAGAGATGGAAAGAATCTGGATCTTGATGACATTCTTGAACCACTGAAATAACCAGGAGGGCCTGCCCTACCTCAGGACTTCTCTTATGGGAAATAATAATTGTCCTTATTGTTGAGCTATGTTGAGAAGGGCTGCCTGTTATTTGCAGCCTAAAACATCCTGACTGAAACAAAGGCTATTCTCAAGTAGATGGTAGAGTCTGGAATGATAAATTTGGCTAGAAGGAAGATCATCCTTAATGTAAATTGGAGCAATCTGCCTCAGGCATTATGGATCTCCCTATCACATTAGTGTGTGAACAGGGGCTAGGCTACTGTGTGTAGAACAAATACATTAATTAATATAGGAGGTTGGACCAAATTATCTTAAAGGCGTCCAACTCTAGGTTATCTTCCATAAGCAATATAAATAAAATCTGCAAGTTTTTTATAATTTAGAGTTGCCAGAAACAAGCATACATTTTTAAGAATTAGGAAAAGCCATATGTCATAATTTTAAGACAGCCGGTTTTTATATTCATATATTAACAAATAATCTAAATAAATAAGCTATGGAGTCCTGTTCTGATGAGTCACTGAGGATCTTATTAAGTTAATCTGAGAGCAGTAGGATTTCCCAGGTCAGTGAAATGTCTTTCCTCCCCTTTCCTCCACTTTATCTTCCTACCAAAATCCCTTTTTAAAATACTGGTTGCTGTGTCTTAACTCCTTCCTTTTTCTTCTTGGCAAAGCAAAGCTAAACTCCAGACATCCTTCTTTCCTGAACCCAAGCACTTATCTGCCTTCCGCACACATATACACATACGTGCCGATTACTATCTGCATATTAGAATAATACAGATTGGATTCCATACTAGAATAATAGCCTCAGGCCTGAAAAGGCACATGAATCTGGTCTACTCACATCACATATTTCATATTTGGATCATCTGTATAACCTCCCAAGCCTAATTTGCCTATCTTTAGGCAACACCTACTTCTTCATCTGGTACCCTGATCCATTTTAAAAGTTCTGTGACTGTGAGAACATGCTTCCCAAGATTGACCAGAAATCTGTAGTTCTTTTTTTTTTTTTTTTCTCCCTTCATTGGTCCCAGTTCTTTTACCTGAAAGGCCACATAGAACAAGAACTCTCTCTCACATGACAGGCTTGGATGTGAGGTGTAGAAAGAAAAGTTCTTTTCTGTCCCCTTAAATGTTTACTTCTTCCAGATGAATATCACTAATTCCTTCTATCATACATCAGAGGACATTGTTTTAAATTTTCCTTTTTTTCCTATGATCACAGTCTAGTTTATAACAAAATCCTCCTGAAAGTGTGGTGTCCAAGGCTGAACACAAAGTTTGTCCTGAGCTCAATTTCTAGATACTTGGGATATATTTTGTGTTGGAATTTGTGTGACACGAAGGCAAATTCCTGCTGTGTGTTTGGCTGGCATCGGTTGAGTTCAGCCAATGAAAGGCACTGGAGGGAAATCAGAGTGTAGAAGGACTCTGTGGGTGCCCCATCTAGATCCCATTCATGGGCAGGGCTCCCACAGAGCTCTGTGAGGATTGGCTTCTCATGACTCATTGCTGCTCCTTTCTCCAGAGCTTCATCCTTGGCTGCATGAAAAGTCATCTAGTATAAGAGCTTCCACCCCACCCAGTGGTTACCCAACTTCCACTATCTGGCTGACATAGAAGCCTGTGTCTCAAGGTGGGATCAACTCTCATGTTCTACATCAGAGTGAAGCTAGATTCCAGCATATCCTTCAACTCCTCTCCAGCCTCATTCTACTTCCCATACTCTCTTTCTCCTGAGAGCATGCCTTCAATAACTCAAGAGTATCCAGATCACTGTATTAGGCTCTACTTCTAAGAAAAAAGTGTTTCGTCTCTGTTTCCACCCTGCCTCAGTGCCACCTCCCAGGCAGAAGTGGTATCTCCCCACCCCAGCCCTCACTGGGATCAGGACTCCAGCTCTCACTAGGATCAGTATTTCCATTTTCTCCCCTTGTCCATTCTGCCCTGGAGGTGATAATGGTTTCTTTATGTTGCTATTCTCTGGGTCCCTTATACCTCTTGTTTGTTTCTTTAACCCTGCCCACATCTCTGCAAGCAGTCTTATTAGATTCCGTTCATTGGAACCATCTATGGTGAAATGGCTTCCAGCTGGAATCCTGCCTGATACAGCTGGCCAGTGCCCATTCATCTGAAGGAGTCCTTTTGTGATATATTACAAAATAAGGTTCTCCTCAATTGTTCTTCTTTAATTATAAGGTAAGTCTATTTCTCCACTTTTTAAATCTAGGCTGGCCTTGTGACTTTCTCCGGCCAATGAGAGGTTAGCAAACATGATGCAAGCTGGGACTTGAAAAGTGCTTGCTTGCACACTAGGGCTTACCCCGTACTATTCTTGGGAACTCTGTGATCACCACGATGTGAACATTGTAAGCTAGTCTGCTGGATGACAAAAGACATGTAGGCCAGTCACCACATCATTCCAGCCTTCAGCCTGCCAACTGCTAGATAAGTGGGTAAGGCTATTCTGAACTATCTAACTACTGACCAACCTACTAGCTGAGGGCAGATGCACAGGCAGGTATCAGCCGTGCTTGGTCCAGACTGGAAGAACCACCCTGCTGAGCCATAGACTCAGGGCCTAAATAAATGGCTATTGTTGTTTTAAAATCACTATTTTTAGGGGTTGTGTGTAAGGTAGCAAATCTAACTGATACATCTTTGGCTGATACCAAATAAATCTTAAAGCTGAACACACTATGGTTATATCTTTTATTACTATTTTATTTATTAAGCTAATATATGTCTAAAGTTTTAGCATTACACACTTTGTTACATAGTGCCTCGTCTGATTCTCTAAACTATGCTTACATATAACCAACAGACAGCATTCAGCTGTTGTCAGCAACCCCAGGGTCTTCCTCAACTACAGAATCACCTCATCTAAGGTCACACCCTTCCCAGGATACTTCACATCTAGTGACTGAGCAAATTAGGAGCATATAGTAGGTCAGATCCTTCTGTACTCACAAAGGACAACTTCAACAGGCAATATTTATTCTGGAGCTGGGTTGACTTAGGCCTTTAGTCATTTTAGCAAAACAACCATTATGAACAAATGATCAACCTAATGTTACGTATAAAAAAACACTGGAAGGATATATACCAAAATGTTAATTTCTCACATCATAACTTTATATCATTTCCCCCCCACCCCGTGTACAACATTCCATTCAACCTGACCTCCTTTTTCTTTCCCACCAAGCTTCTTTCTGTCTCCTAGCATACAATAATAGAGCCAGGAAGCTCTATCCATGACTCTTTTTATGGCTGTCTCATTCTCATCTTCAAATTTCACTCAGATGGAAGTTACCTTAGAACCCCATCCTGTACCTTATCTAATGTACTATTACTTTCCAAAACACCACCTTATTTATTCTTTTCACACTTTTTAATCACAATTTATAATTGACTTGTTTCTTTATTTACATAGTTTCTTTCTCTCCACTGAAACAAACTCCACAAAAGCAACAATTTTATCTGTCTAATTTATTGCTGATGCCCAGTGCCTAGCAAAGCATTGGTACAGAGTAGGTATTCAGTGAATACTTTTGCAAGAGAAAGCTTTTTGTCTGGTCGGATTTTAGTTAATTACATTCTTTTGGAGGATATTCTATGTTCTTCAAATTTTCTAAAATGGGTAAATGTTATTTTTATAATCCAGAACAACAAACATTTTAAATGATATTGAATGAGCAAATAAAAAGCATGAGATCCTGCTCTCAAAAAAAAAAAAGTTTTCTGAATGTTATTTAAGGAGAAATTTGTACACTTGGAAGGAAAAGAAACCATTATGCCTTGTGGCTTGTGCTGTGCCCAATTGGAATGACAGGGGCAGTTACATCCTATCTTCTAATTTCATGACTGCATGTCAGCTCCTATGAGTCTTGATTGGGGGGCAGGCAAATAGTTTGGAGAAGTAAAGATTCTGTTGCTTAATATTTCTTTCTTATATATACTTTGGCAAAAAGAGTTTCCCAAAACTGGGAAAACCACTAACAACTGAAGGGTCTTCTCTCCTTTTATTGAATTAATCAGACAAAGTCAGTGTTTATCCATTCTCAAAGGACAGCTTCAAGAACCGATTTAAACTTTATGATGAAGTGAGTTTTTCGTTGTGACCCACACAAAGGAAACAAGGCTAATATTCACTGGGTGCCTATGCCATGGTATTTTTGCTAATCATTTAAAATATTGTTCTACATTTTACATATATGTTTCCTGACTTGGAGCAATTAAGTTATTACCTGTAATAACATAGCTAGCAGCCAGGATCAGAAAATGAAACTCTCTTAGACTTCACAGTTTGTATTGTATCCATTGCACTTTTCTCCTCTATGGAAGGAAGATCAGTCTACTGTTGATGATTTGGAAAGTTTTAACAAGCCACTTCAAGAGTTTTCATCTCACTTTGAAAACTTTATCTGAATTTTCCACCGAAGACCTCAACATATGGACACAGTTGAGGTGCTATACATTTGGTCATTCCTCTATTCTCCAATTTCATATCTCTTTAAAAAAACCCTACTTCTGTAATTAACTGTATTCATGCACCATGGCATAAAAATTGTATTCATGCACCAGCCTGCAAACATTTTAGCCATCACTGAGTATTTATAGATGCTTGTTAATTAAAATTGTCCTCAGATGAGATTTAATGTACTCATGATCCACATTTTCCTGTGAGTTCTAAGACTTTCTGATTGAAAAAAATAGAAGATAGAAGGGCTTTTTGGAAAGGCACCATCAATGACTTGAAGTTGCAATTAGCATAAAAAGCCAAATGAACACAGTATAATTGCCATCATAGAGAATCTTGGTGGGGGTAAACCTCATATGATACTAAAAGCATTTATTAATGATGACAAAAACCTCTTGATTTGACAGAAAATGCCATTTGCTTCATAGGGCCATCTTGCCAGCTGAAATTTGTTGAGTGAAATTTCATCTAAGCATAATGGGACTTGGTTGGAACCCAAAGTTAAAATGGGAATGTGGGTTTGGGAAACAGGTTTTGTCTGAGATTTCAGACACAACACTGGGGCAGACAGTCAAACCAGCCCTGGGAGTTCATTTGAGAAGCTACTGGAATGTCATAAATCTGCTGAGCTCCAGAAACAAGGCAGAGTCAGGAACCAGGAGTAAGTGAGAACTGAAGACAAAAATCTGAGGATCTGGCACAAAACCAATACCTGCTGAGTTTTCCTTAGGTGTTTGCCACTGCTTTAGCCAGATTTCATTGGCCTAGTTATGTGGTAGGACAAGGTAAAACCTCATTGCTAGAGAAACCCCATTGCTTGTAAAAGGTGACTGGTAGGAAGTCTTCAAAACATCAGATCTTGTCTCCCTTTGCTTTTAGGTTCTGTGTGGCCTGGTCCTTCCTACCTCTCCAGCTTTATCCTGAACCTTATTCTCCCCTTCACTCTCTATTTCAACCACAGTGCTCCCAACTTCTACTTCTTTCCACTCTCAAAGGAAGACTATCACAGTCTTCCTTCCCTACTTCATCTACTTAACTCCTCATCTGTTCTTTGATTTCAGTTCACGTTACTATCTTCTATTCAATGCAAGAGACCATGTTAATCCAGGAAGCCTTTGCTTCTATTCAAAACACACAAAAATATGGCAGATAAAATACAACAATTCTTTTAATAATGCATGCTTAAGATTGTACTCCCCTCTGTAATTGTAAGAAACAAGGAGGAGACTCAAAGCCATGGCCTCAAGTAGGAGCTAAAGCCCAACAGCTCATGGGTGGATCAGAACTCCATATTCATCTGAAGTGCTGGGATTGCTTCCACTTCCTTCTCTCTTCCTCCTTCCCTTTCCTTCCCTTTTTGAACAGTTCACTCCTGTAAGTATGAGATGGGAACCCAGCAGGTAAGATAAATATGCTTGGTAAAGAAGAGATTGACATGGTGAGCCAGAGAGGGGGATTTGAGCCCAAGAAGAGTGAGGGGTGTATTTGACCATGGCTGTTGAATCCTGAAAGGGTGAAGAGGGTGTCATGTGAGGAGGCTGATTCTGCATAGGGATTCAGAGCATGAGCCAGGTGAGGATGGCTTCTACATTTGGGAATGGCCTGTGTAGAGGGTCCGAAGTTAAGCAGGGTAAAGAAGTCATCTCAGTTGGGGGCAGGGGTAGGCTGCTATAGGGTGTTCAAGCCCAAGTAGGCTAGGAAGGACATATGCATTGGGGGGAACCCAGAATAGGGAGCTGGAATCCAAGTGTGGTGAGGGTACACACAAGGGTACAGCCTGGGGTGCGATGTCAGAGCCCAGGGTACAGCCTGGGGTGTGATGTCAGAGCCCAGGCATGATGAGGAGGGTGTTTCTTTAAAAAGTCAGCCTTGCATGGAGTGTCAGAGCCTGAGTGGGGTGAGCCTCCATGCAGAGGGTTGGTCTAGTGCTGAGTATCAGACCCTGAATGCATCCATATGGGAAGGATGCCTGGTTTGGGGTATTAGAGACAAGCATAGTAAGGAGAATGGGAGGAGAGGACAGCCAAGGAAAGTGTTGGAGTCTGTGCATACTGAGGAGCGTTTCCACACACTGGGAGAGTGTGACACAGGTTTCAGAATAAGGTGAGGGTAAGGAGAAGATTCAAGTGAATGGGAGGCAGCAGAAACCCAGAACAGGTTGTTGAACCCATGGTGGGTAAGAAGGACCTCTGCATGGAGAGGGAGAGGTCCATGGCAATGGGAGACTGGTAGCAACAGATGAATTGGTTAAATAAGAAAATATGTCATTTCATGTGTAGAACATTATACTTCTAGTTAATGTTATAAATCAATGTTACCTCCATAAAAAATAAAATGTTTGCTCAAAAAAATACAATTATTTATTTTGCTTGATGGAAAAAAAGAAAAGAAAATATGTTAAGGATAATGGAAGCCAGATAACTCACTGTTGGAGAAGAGAGTTCCAAACACAGACAGTAGTAAAATAGAATGGGACATTTATTGTTGGATTGGATTGGATTTATCAGTGTGAATTCATAGTTTTCAATATGTACAGACAGATAATAATAGATATGTAAAAAGCATTCAAATTTATCATTTTAAGACATTTGGGCCAATAAAAGCAAATAAGAAAAGACAAAAATATATCAATAAAGAAAGGGTTAGGGTATTAGTGTCCTAGATGAGTCAGAGCTAGTACTGAGCTTACTGCCTAATGCTGGGAGCCAAGGTTTGCCTTGGCTCCAAGTTCATTGAATAGAAATTAGAAACATCTCAGCAACTATCCCAGAATTGTGGCTCCAAATGAGGCAAACCACCCCAAGCCTCAGAAGAAAGAGAATTACCTGTGAGATAACTGATCGTTAGTCCGCACTGTGCCTTGCCTTGTGGTCTCAATTCAGATAATACATGTACTAGGGGAACTTCAGATAGAGAAATAAAATACTAGTCATTCAAATCCCTTACAACACAATTACTACTGTATCTTCTATCCATCCACATCCCCTGTGGTTATCAAATCCTCCCTTGACAAGTCTGCACTCCCTCATTTCCTATACATAGTCCTATTTATTCAGATACTATGAGAAGCAATTTCTCAATTATTACTAGGTTCCAGTCATTATTGAACCTAAACACCTGGGAATTTAGATCCAATTAGAATTTCTGAAGGAAAGAATGAGTTTGGAATTCAGGATGTGGATTTGAAGATGTCAGTGGAAATTCCAGTGGACTTCTACTGACAGATGGAAAAGTGAGAGGATGGTGGCCAAGACTAGAGCTATAGGTTGTGGCAATATTCCAGAGAAGAAAATGGGGATGATGATGTTGACGACACTGCTGATGTTGATGGCAACAATGATGATAAATCTTTATTTTGTATTTTCCATGTGTAATCATTGTGCTAAATGACTCATGTGTACTATCTCATTTAATCTTCACATTAAATCTATAAGGGACACATGCCCCATTTTATAGATGGGGAAATTGAAGGACTGAGAAATTAGTAACTTTCTCAACTGTTCACAGTTGATAAGTAGTAGAACCAGTATTTGGATAGTCTGACTCTAGATTCTTATTCATAATTTTAAAGCATTTTGTATGTAATATTTTTACAGAACAAGCAGAGACGAAATTATCTAAGGGCCAAAGACTAGATTTGAGGAGGAGGGACAGAAAGAGGCACTAGCAAAAGAGACAAAGAAGGATAAAACGGGGTGACAGGAGGGGAACTGGGGAAGACAATGCTCAGAAGCTGAAGAAGGAATGATAAGAAGAAGGGTTGATCAAAAGTGAAAACCAGTGCCCCAATGGAGGTTTTAGGGAAAGTCCATAAGTTGGTTAATTAATACCAGAGATGATCTCAGAGATGCTCATTTCAGCATACAATTTCATGTATTTCAAATCAACTACTTACTGTCTACTCTCTCTTTCCTTCTTTTCATCTCCTAAAGCAGCTTCAAGTCAATACTTCAAATAAACCTTGGCCTGGAACTAAAATCTGCACTTTTTTGCTCCTTAGCTTCTTCCGTTAATATGAGGGTGGGGACGTGGGACTGAAATGTTGATATCCAAGTCCCAATTCCAGAATAACCCCTGAAAAAAAGCATTTTCTCTAAGCCCGTATGGCAAAGTATGTCACTGGAACAAGGCACATTTCCCACAGTGAAGGAAAATGGTTGACCGAGTCTCTCTCTCTCTCTCTCTCACACACACATGCACACTCACAAGAGAATGAAATACTCTTCCAGGTTCTTAAATATATTCAAGAAACATTGTGATTTATAGTTTGTTTCTAATTCTAATTGAAGTAATAATAATTCTGGCCTGAACTTTATGGAATTAATCACTTTCCTAATCTCTTTGACATAGTACAATTTCACACAAAGTAATGATTCCTCAGAATAGAATCTAGAATTTTTTAGAGTCCTACTCTTTCCCTTTATCTATACCAGGAATGAATTTGAGCTTCTCCGTAAGTTACAAGGAATGCATTATTACTAGGGATCTCTAAACAGCGTTAGGATCCTTATCTTCAGTAGGATTCTTTGGAGTGATTTTTGAATTTTGGCAAAATTAGCCTTGGTCTTGACTGCCTCTGCCATTCATTTAGCTTTCACTACACACAGTCTCAGGAAGAAGGGGGAAACAGGCAAATGACCTTCAAAGATAGGGCAGTCCTGGTTAAGTTGGCAAATTAGTTACCATCCAGAAGAGGCCACATAGAGAAACAAAACCTGGACTCAGAGCCAAAATTTCACATGTCAAGACTTTCCTGCCATGCTATCCCACACGTCATGTGCTGGTCCATTCACCTGCAATCACCAGATGGTACTGCATTTGCTTAATTATCTCTCTTGTCCACTGGACTGTGGGTTCCATGATGATGAGGACTATGCCTGTTTTTCTTAGCGTTAATTTCCAGCCCCAACACAGTACCCAGCTCTCATTTAGAACCCTAGGCTTCCATGAAACACACTTAAACCAGGCCTCAAAAAGATTTACCCAGAAATGGCGTGAAATTACTTTAACCAACTGTGTAGCCTTTGGCAAGAAGCATTATCTTCTCTGAATGTACCTCTTCTTATAAAAAGAGGCCATTGGGCTTCCCTGGTGGCGCAGTGGTTGAGAGTCTGCCTGCCGATGCAGGGGACATGGGTTCGTACCCTGGTCCGGGAAGATCCCACATGCTGCGGAGCGGCTGGGCCCGTGAGCCATGGCCGCTGAGCCTGCGCATCCGGAGCCTGTGCTCCGCAATGGGAGAGGCCACAACAGTGAGAGGCCCGCGTACCACAAAAAAAAAAAAAAAAAAAAGAGGCCATTGATATGGACCCAACTATTTCAAAGGGTTGTGGTGAGATTCAATCTAGTGTGAGTGAAAGAGCAATAGATTTTTCAAACATGCTACACAAATGAGAAGTCTTATTACCCCTTTTGTCAGAATGCTTAACAGAGGATGTAGGCATTCACCAAATAATTATATCCAGCATCCTTTAAAGTTCACTCCAACTGTAAGATCCTATGATTCTATAATTCTAACAATCACTTCAATATTTTTGTAGTTACACATGCCTAGGTGCTCCTACTGAAGCATGAAAAGGAAACATCTTAAAACATTTCTTTACGTTAACTAAAAATTTCCCTCTCTGATGTAAATTTATCTCTAGGATTGTAACCCAGAGCTAAACCAGCTAGACTATTAATATTGAACATTTTACTAATTCTAAACCTCACATATGTAATAATGACAGGCTTTAATATAGTATATCATAATTCATAAAGTATTTTAACTTATGTTATCTCATTTAGTTTTCTAACACCCATTATAACTGTTTATATTTTACAGTTGAGAGAAATGAGAGTCTTATATGCAATGTTATTTCCCTGGAATTGTGTTGAAAAGTGGCAGGAAGAGGCAGTATCAGGCATTTACTTTTGAAACATCACCACTGATAATATTGATATATGTGCAGATTAGATTCAGAAAGTCCACTTCTCCCCACTACTTCTCAGGTTAAAAGTTTCTATTGCTGCTGTAACAGATTACCATAAACTTAGTGACTAAAAACAACACAAATTTTTTATCTTATAGTTCTAGAGGTCAGAAGTCTAAAGTGTTTCTTCTGGAGACTTAGAAGAAAATCTGTTCCCTTTCCTTTTCCAATATGAAGAAAATCTGTTCCCTTTCCTTTTCCAATATTAGAGGCTGCCTACATTCCTTGGCTTGTGGCCCCATCAAAGCCAGAAGCATAACAGCCCATATCCTCTCTTACCTCCTGCTTTCCTCTTAATAAGTATCCTGTGATTATATCTGGCCCGCCCAATAGTTCAGTATAACACCCCATCTCAAGATCCTAAACTTACACTTGCAAAGTATATTCTGCCATGTAAGGTAACATCTTCGCAGGGTCTGGGGCCTAAGATGTGAATATCTCTGGGAGGGAGAGAGTTATTCAACATTCCACAGGTTAACCTTACAAACTCACTTTCTTTACCCTCAAATGAGTTGCTCAAAAAGTAGACACAACCAGGAATGTTTAGCAGCAGAGTGTCATGGGTAGGATTTGTCTTGAGGATATAACAGCTTGTTTTTAAACTCATTTGTTTTCTATTTGAAGACCTTGGTATTATCATTTATCTCTTTTAAGTTTTAATTTTCTCTCCAGAAAAAAAGATATTAAAAAAGGCTATTATAATCCACCGGCACCTAACAAAAACTCAAGTTATTAAGAACCTATTATGCTGGCTTATTTTGGGTGATAGCTGCATTTATGGTCTAATCTTCCGACTGACTGCAAGGTACTGGTTTTCCTATCTTAATGAATAATTGAGCCCCAGAGAGGTGAGGAAATTTGTTGAAGCTAACAGCAGGAGAAGAGCGTGGAGTTGAACCCAGGTCTGTCTCATTCCAAAACTCCTATTTTTCTCATAATTTCAGGTTGCCTTCCTCAAAAGACTGTGGGAGAAACCAATGAGGCCATGTATGTGGCAATATTTTCACACTGTAAGTGCTACTGAGCTGAAAGGTATTATTATTATTACTGCAGGTAACAGACTTTCTTCTGGCATCTCTACGATTGTGCCTGCCAACATCATAACTCTGTATATGTTTTGCATACTTCCAAAAATGATATTATTTGAAGAGTAAAGTCTGTCTTCTTATGTCATTAAGTTAATGTTTTTTCATTTAAAATCAACTTTAGAAAGCTTTCCAAATATGGTATTAAATAAGCTCAAACCTCTTAACCACAGGAATATCCCCTGAGAATTCCTAGCCCTGGGCAGCTACAATTAGGACTGGAATGGAGAAAAATGACACCAGACAGAAATGGGGTTTCTTCAATCCTTGCGTTCTGCATGCTCCCTGATTTTTCTCCTCTGAATCACTTTCTTTGTTTCTACAGATGGTAATCTCCCTCTATTGGGGCTGTGTGGACCAACTCACTCCAGTCCATGCATGTGTACAGGTTAGCACCTTGCTGGCTTTTAATGCCCCCTGAGCAAGCAAAGCTTCTCTATGTCAATTCACATTGCTTTCAATACTTAAGAAAAAAATATTCTGCCCTCTATAACATATCACCTCAAGACATAATGTTGATACCTGATTAATATTTTTCTCTCTAAAATAGGATACCATAGAGACATCACTAATGATGGCCAAACACTATTACTTTAAAAGAGCAAAAGGGAGATGGGTCGTGCATAACGGGGAATAAACACAAATCCTAAATGATAAGCAGTTGAAATGCTTATATATTATTTTCATGTATCCGCCTTTTAGCTCATTTTGCTTCCTCTGCCTGAAATATCTTTCTTCACTCTCGCCTGTTCATTCTTCACGACTTATATCAATAATCCACTTGCGATTTTGTAACCTAATAACTTATACTACTGATAAATTTTGAGTATGCATATTTATTTTATTCTGAAAGCAAGCATTAGGTTTGTGGATCAAATACTAGGCTTACTATTATTTACGGCAATAACTCTATTGGTTCCTTTTGCCCCATTCTTCCCCTTAGGGCAAGGTGATGAGAGCAAATGTCACAGTGCATGTATATAGAGAGGAATCCCAAAATTATGAATCTGGGAACTCGTATAGGAACCACTGCACAGTTTCCCTGCTTTTCTTTTGAGAGAGGGAGAGAAAACATTCTTTATTAGTATAAACAAATAACTCTCTGGAAAAGATCTCAAAGTTGTTACAACCCTTTGGAATGTAACCAAATTGTTCCTGGTTGTATCCTCCTTTGAAACTTAAACACCTAGATCCAGTTGACATAAACCTCTGTCTGTGGATTATCTCACTATTTTATGATGGCTACTCAGTCTTCCTTCACCCAGGCCACAAGTAGGTTTTTGTTGAGAAAGTATATGATCATGTAGAAACAAAAATATTTACCTGGTTTCCTCTTAACTATCATTCCCATGTCCCCCAAGAACAGTTGGTCACCCTTCCTCAGTGTCACCTCACGTTCCCATAACATTTTTTGATCTACCTAGAATTGGTCCCCAGTCCAAATACAGTTCCTGGCATAAAACAAATGATAAGTTAGAGTTTATTAAATAAATGAACAAATATTTACTGAGCAATCGTATTGTGTAAAAGGCAATCTGATAGAGAATTTCAAAGGCCGAGCACTTTTCAAACTGTTACTCTTACAATAGTACTTTGAGGTAGAGCCACTTGTCTTATTTTTCCCCACGGGAAAATTGATACTTAGAGAGGTAAGGGAATATTCCGAGCTCACACAGCCAGTCAGTGATGGAGCTGGGATCTAAACTCAGATCGGTCTTGCCCAGCAGCTCTTGTTTTTAACTATGACTCCATGATAGGCTCCCAAGAAACAATTCAACGCTTTAAACATGATTGGGTTCCCTAGAAACAGTCTAATATGGAGATTCTTATGCAAATGACTTATTGAAGGGCTTAGTCTCAGGAGAAAGGGAATGTGAGGACCAAGTAGGCAGGGGTCAGGGGTGGGGAGCCAAGGGTGTGCTCTCAACTGAAATCTAGCTTCGGCCTGATCCTATGGTGAGCTCTGGAGCATGAATTACACTACAGAGTTAGCCCCATCTTCAGGCAAGGGGCCAGCCTTCCACAGCCCCATGTCAATCATTCATTTCCTGTAGTAGTACCCGGTATGAGGGGGCACAATGTCCTAGGATCCAAGGGCATTTCTCCAGGGAGGGGGACAGCTCTGTGCTGTTAGCAAACAGTCACAGAACCAGCGGATGGTTGTGTTGGCCTCATAAAGAGGACCCAGGTAGGGTACTAAGAGCATCCTTCCTGGAGGAGCTAAGATGCAATGGTTACACCTCTTTGTGGATGGGGCTATCGTCTTTTGGCTTTGACTGGATGTGTACTCCAGCTGCCAAATGAGTATTGGCTGTCTTTCCTCTGGGTCAGCACAGCCTCTAGCTTTAAACTAAATTGGTTGTTTTTGCAAAAAAGGCTCTGGCTCTGAATCTTGCTGAAAATGTTGGGGCACTTTGGGCTCAGGTTGCCAAAATATGCACTTGGCACTTCTAGGTGAGGCATTCAAGGAGGGCTCCACCTGTACAGCCTCAGGAACCCACTGGAGCAGATTGCTTCTGGGAACGTGTTCCTCGGGCAGGAAATGGCAATTAAGCACCTGTTAACATATGTAATATCAAATGTCATTGTTCAGGTCAATAAGCAATTTTCAATCATCTGTTTAGTTTTCTTATGTAAATATCTGGGCATCAGGCAGCCCTTTAATTCATTTATAAACTAGGGAATTATCAGCTTACAACCTAAAATTTAAATTATATGTAAATCGCTAATATGTATTGAATGAATATTCTGTGTGGGGTGTCTTGCCCCTTTTAAGCATTGCTTTTATATTACAACACTTCTGTAAAGTAGATATTGTTACCTTTTGGCAGATGAAGAAACTGAAGTACAGAGAAGTGAAATAATTAGTCTGATGTCACACAGATAATGAACCCAGATTTAAAATCGGGTCTATTTTTTCAATTACATACACATATGTTAACCCCCGAAGTACAAAAAAGTTTGCTTTCGTTATGTGTTCATCAAATCTTAGATTAGATCCTATTTGACTGTTTTCGAAACTCTGCCTGGTGGTTTTTGACAATTTTTAACGCAAGAAGTATCCAAAATATTTCAGGCCTGCGCCCCATCCTCCATGCAGCAGTCAGGGTGAAATTTTAAAAACCTGATCTGATCCTCTCACCCCCTGTTTATAACCCTTTGGTGGTTCCCACTCCATTGAGTATGAAATCCACACAATTCACACAGCCTGCCAGGCACCCAGTGGGTTGGACCCTGACGGTCTCCCCAGCCCATCTCATGCCATCCACAGCTTGTTGCCCAGTCCAGCCACACTCATCTCCTTCCATATGCCTGCTGTTTCCTCCCCCTGTACCACTTTCTATCTCAATCCTTAATTCACCCTCTTCCTTTGCATCTCTTCTCATATCCCGTCTCCTCAGGGAGGCTTTTTCTGATCTCTCAAATTTAAGTGTTTTATAGTCTCACAGAAATAGTATCTTTCCTTCTTATCACTTACTGATTCATTCTTTCACAAATAATAATTTGATTAATGCTTTATTTCTACCACTGGACTGTAAGCTTGAGGCAGGCATCATATTTCTTGTGCCTACTTCCGTATTGCCAGTATCTAGAGTTGAGTAAACAACATAAAGCATGTTGTTGAATGAACAAATAAAGGAATGAATTAGTGAATGGATCCCCCCATCCCACCTCCTCTACTCTGTCATACCATATGGTTCAATCCTGATATAAGGGTCCAAGTCTTTTTTCTGTTGATTTGTATTGGGCTAGCCAAAAAGTTCATTCAGGTTTTTCATGTTAGGGAAAAACCTGAACCAACTTTTTGGCCAACCCAATATATAATGCCTAAAATAGCATTATGGGACAGGCTGGCATGGCATGCTGCTCCATGGGGAATAACACAGAGAGTCTTTTCCTTTGCAGAGCAGAAACGGTAAGCTGACCAACTCCCTAAGGCCTTAGGTCCCATGCACCACAGCTACTGTACAGGAGTTCCTTTCTGTAGCAGGAAATTTCAGATTCATTGGAGCCAGCTCAAAGAAATACAAAGGATCTAGGTATTGGAGCCCTGTTGTGTTAGTTAAATCATCTTGGGAAAGTTGCTTAACTGTTCATGCCCTCAGTTTCCTCAACTGTAATGTGAAATTATGGATCTGAAAGCAATGTGCCTACCAGACAAGGGATGATCATAACTAGAAACACAGAACCTTAGGTCAGGAAGATGTAGCCCAGGGGATTTCATACTGTGCTCTGCAGAATCCTAAGAGGCACAGGTGTCTAAGTGGCCACTGGAGGTAAAATGAGGGTAATAGGGCAAGAAACCAAGTAGGGTTCTTTTGGGGTCCTTGCTGCCCTTTCAATAAAAGCAGACCCATTTTAATCTGCTTTACATATCAAGGTTCCAAAGAGCATTTCATTTGAAAATATGTTTTAGTTGTTAAAAAAACAAAGTTTGAAAACCCCTTATCTAATCTTACAATCCCATTTTACAGGTGAAAAAACCAAACCCAGGGAAATCTCATACAGCTGGTCAATCCAGTTCCAAGACTTATTTGCCTATCATCTCCTCCTCATTACATGCTTAGGCTTTGTAGTAAATTTTTCCTAAAGCATATAGATCATTTTGCAAAATTCCCTTTGCTACTCTAAGTTTAGTAAATCAGGAGGCTGGGCTTCTTGTCTCAAGTATATAACTAACTGGCTAGAAAGCTTTAAGCAACATACAACTATTCTGATTTCAAGTTTCCTGTCTGAAAAGTGACGATAACAATACGTGGACTGCCTCGTGGAGAGTGGTTGTGAGGAACAGATAATGGTAAAATGCAAAATTACTTTGACTACTATAAAACATCATCTATCTTTGAGCCTAAAACAATGCTCTATTGTCACCATTTAATAAATGTTTATTGGGCTTCCCTGATGGCGCAGTGGTTGAGGGTCCGCCTGCCAATGCCGGGGACACGGGTTCGTGCCCCAGTCCGGGAAGATTCCACATGCCACGGAATGGCTGGGCCCGAGAGCCATGGCCGCTGAGCCTGCGCGTCCGGAGCCTGTGCTCCACAACTGGAGAGGCCACAACAGTGAGAGGCCCGCGTATGGCAAAATAAATAAATAAATAGATAGATAAATAAATAAATAAATGTTTATTGAAGAAAGAAAAGAAAAGCAAGGAGGGAGGGAAAGAAAGAAAGAAGGCAGACAGGTTTCATTCTATTCCTATCTCATTGATGGTAAATTTCTAATCTCATAAAAGTGGAAACACTCATAAAACGCAATTGCCACATTTCTCCGTGATGAAGGGAGACTCACAATCCCTGACTTTAGTCTTGTGGGGCCCAGATTCCACACGACTGATTCCAGCCCTGAAATGGTTTGCTTCACAGTCTGGCTGAATGAATGCAATGCCCAAGCCCTGGAATAGGAAACCCAAAATGTGGTTCAATGAAACCTAAAATGTGTTTTGCCCCCAGACCTTTTCCTTTTATCTTTCAAGACCCATGTAATTTAAAGGAAATTGAAGAAGTGTGGGACAGATTCCACTCCTTCCCCACATCTCCCCATCCACTGTACCCATTAACTTCAAAGGAATTTAGCCTGGAAGGAAGCAAATGTGGGTGTAGAAAGGCATAAGATGTTGTGGTTCTTTGAGAGCAGGGGTGGGGGGATGGGAAATGTCCAAGTTCTTCAGCCACCAAAACCACAGCGTATGGGGCATTTCTTTTCATTGAATGTGTCATGTGCAGAGTGGCTCTCTGAAGATGCAATTCACTCTCACATCCTCAAGTACGCTTCCTATACCTCCCAGACCCTAGGGTTTCCAGTGGCCTAAACTGCCTCCCCCACCCCTGCCCTCACTCTGACTCTTCTTAGATGTGTCCACGTGACTGCCAACATATCAAAAACCAAATCCATCATTTCTTCTTCCCCTACAACCAATATATAACTAACAATGTTATCACCATCCTTCTTCTCATTAACCTATAATTCTTAGACCCATCCTTTACTCTTCTCCCTTGCTTTACCTCCATTTCCAATCAATTAAGTAATTTTCTTCTTATTCTTTATGGTCTCATTTTCCCTCTATGTTCATTTCCTATGTAGTGCTGTTGCTGCAACTTTATCTCATGCTCTGTTATCTCGAATATGAACTGCTACAGTAGCATGGATAATATTTACTTAGACCAAGATTTCTCAAACTTAGAACTATTGAAATTTTGGACTGAATAATTGCTTGTTGAGGAGTAAGGAGAGGGGTGTTCTGTGCCTTATAGTTTGTTTAACAATATCCCTAGCTTTTATCCACTAGATGCCAATAACACTCCTCCCCCTACCCCTGCCCTGTGATGACACCCAAAAATGTTTCCAGACATTGCCAACTGTCCCCAGAAGGGAAAAATCTCCCTGATTGAAAACCACTGTTTTAAATCAAGAATGTCAGATACTCACCATACATGTCATCCTTCTTGAGATTATGGGGCAAACTTGTGACCAATCAAGATATTTTATCCTGTCTTAATCTAGCCTCTCTGCTCATCAAGATCAAGGACTATGTATTTTTATTACTCCACCTCCAGTGCCTACCTAACATCCTGACTGGCACTTAAAAGGCCCTTGGAGTATACTTTTGAAAGAAAGAAATGAATGAATCCATCACTCCTTGCTCCACACCACCATTAGGTGTTAAAGAATTCCACAGGCCAAGGCTCTCAGTGTCTCCTGAGAGACATTTATCACCACCTGGAATGCTCTTATCACCAACTGCATGTATTTATTGGGTTGCCTTTAAGGACATAATTATGTTTTAGGGGTTTTGTAGGACTTATGATTTATATGTTATTCATTTAATCATGTGAGTAGTGTTATCTCCAATTTACAGATAAGGAAAGCAAGTTTCAGAGATTTGCCCAAATGGGGCAGAACCAGGATGCAATTTGAGGCTTCAACAGCATATGGCTCTTGATACTTATTTCTCTTTTCCTATCCTTCTAGTCTCTACTTAGTTCTCTGAGAAAATTCTCTCTTAAACCCAGGTTCTTTGCAGAAATAAAACATGAGTGGTTAACAGGAGCTCTAGGGCAAGAACTGGTATTCTTTGCCCCATCAACCACAGCTCACTGCTCAGCCCAAGTGTTCTATGCAAGAAAGGGGAAGAGCTTGCCTTCTGGGACAAGTTTTATACCATCTGAAAGCCAGTCGAATTTAGTTTAAAGTATTAGAACTTAACATCACAAACTAAAAGAACAATCTAAGTGTGCAGGGTCAGGGGCATAAGATGACCTTTCTTCCACACAAAAAAGCTATCAGCAGTGAGAGCCCAACTTCCAAAGACCAGGAGAGCAATATGTACATATCCATGAACACCTGGTCATGAACCCAGGAAGGAAAGGAAAAAGGAAGAGATGGAAGGAAAAAAAAAAAAAGCAATAAAAGTGTAAGGAAGAAGTTATATAGGCTAATATTGGGAAGGGGGTGGCTTATGGAATGTAGAATTCAAATGATCTATGTTATTTCCATCTTAGGCATCATTGTTAATTTTAAGCATGGGAAAGAATAGTCATTCTTTAAAGGACAGGCAGACTTTTAATATTACCTTCACAGAACTACACTCATAGAAGTAAAACATTATTAAAAGAGATGGCTAGAGAGAACCAGAGCTCATCTGAACAACTTGCTAAATTTTTAGATCAGGAAATTGAGGTCCCAGTAAAGAAAAATAACCCCAAGAGACATATGACAAATGAATAGCAGGGACAAGAACCCATGCTCCTAGTACTTTGCACAATGTTCTTTCTATATATTCACCCAGATTCTTCTGCCATTTTGTGACACCCCTCCCTTCCATGAATTACCACTGGAGGCTGATTATGGAAATTATACAGGCACCTGGAAACATGAAAGTTTGGCTACCCTCTCTAGAACATTTATTCTGCATGTGAGTCAGCGCAGAAAATAGTTTGCACTTCATTTATTCATGTGCTAATTTTGAATTAAGTTGCACTACATAAATTCTCCTGAAAAATGATGCAATTAAGCCTGGACTGTTTGAGAAGGACAACAACATGTGACTGTGATTATAATGGCAAAACATCTTGGTAACACACTGACTTATTAGTACAGTAATTAGTGTTGGTGCAATTCATACTGAATAGTCCATAAAACAAATAATGCAACTTAAAATCCTGAAAAAGAGTCATAATTTTCAAGTGAACAATCTTTGTATATCTTGCCTGTGGCATCAACAATTTGGGCCAAATTGTTTCAGCCACTGCATATAAAAAGGTCTGCCTCCCTCTTTTTTTTTTTTTTAAATTCTTTATTGGAGTATAATTGCTTTACAATGGTGTGTTAGTTTCTCCTTTATAACAAAGTGAATCAGTTATACATATACATATGTTCCCATATCTCTTCTCTCTTGCCTCTCCCTCCCTCCCACCCTCCCTATCCCACCCCTCTAGGTGGTCACAAACCAGCTAGCTGATCTCCCTGTGCTATGCGGCTACTTCCCACTAGCTATCTATTTTACGTTCGGTAGTGTATATATGTCCATGCCACTCTCTCTTTGTCACAGCTTACCCTTCCGCCTCCCCATACCCTCAAGTCCATTCTCTAGTAGGTCTGTGTCTTTATTCCTGTCTTACCCCTAGGTTCTTCATGACTTCTTTTTCTTTTTTTCTTAGATTCCATATATATGTGTTAGCATACGGTATTTGTCTTTCTCTTTCTGACTTACTTCACTCTGTATGACAGACTCTAGGTCCATCCACCTCACTACAAATAACTCAATTTCATTTCTTTTTATGGCTGAGTAATATTCCATTGTATACATGTGTCACATCTTCTTTATCCATTCATCTGTTGATGGACACTTAGGTTGCTTCCATGTCCTGGCTATTGTAAATAGAGCTGCAATGAACATTTTGGTACATGACTCTTTTTGAAATATGGTTTTCTCAGGGTATATGCCCAGGAGTGGGATTGCTGGGTCGTATGGTAGTTCTATTTGTAGTTTTTTAAGGAACCTCCATACTGTTCTCCATAGTGGCGGTATCAATTTACATTCCCACCAACAGTGCAAGAGTGTTCCCTTTTCTCCACACCCTCTCCAGCATTTATTGTTTCTACATTTGTTTATGATGGCCATTCTGACTGGTGTGAGATGATATCTCATTGTAGTTTTGATTTGCATTTCTCTAATGATTAATGATGTTGAGCATTCTTTCATGTGTTTGTTGGCAGTCTGTATATCTTCTTTGGAGAAATGTCTATTTAGGTCTTCTGCCCATTTTTGGATTAGGTTGTTTGTTTTTTTGATATTGAGCTGCTTGTAAGTTTTGGAGATTAATCCTTTGTCAGTTGCTTCATTTGCAAATATTTTCTCCCATTCTGAGGGTTGTCTTTTGGTCTTGTTTATGGTTTCCTTTGCTGTGCAAAAGCGTTTAAGTTTCATTATAGATCAATGGAACAGGATAGAAAGCCCAGAGATAAACCCACACACATATGGTCACCTTACCTTTGGTAAAGGAGGCAAGAATATACAGTGGAGAAAAGACAGCCCCTTCATTAGGTGGTGCTGGGAAAACTGGACAGGTACATGTAAAAGTATGAAATTAGAATACTCCCTAACACCATACACAAAAATAAACTCAAAATGGATTAAAGATCTAAATGTAAGGCCAGACACTATCAAACTCTTAGAGGAAAACATAGGCAGAATACTCTGACATAACTCACTGCAAGATCCTTTTTGACTCACCTCCTAGAGAAATGGAAATAAAAAACAAAAACAAATGGGACCTAATGAAACTTAAAAGCTTTTGCGTGCCTCCCTCTTGAGTGCAGATTATTGGAAAAATCTTCAACTTCTGGCAAAATACATAATTAGTGTATAAAATCTGGCAAATTAGAGCAAAATTAACTCTGTTAGGGACCAATTATGTAAATACTAAAAAGTGAGTGAACATTAGCTGCATAATCTTGGATTCTGGAGTAAGTTGGGCCAACAGCAGTCATTAAAAAACACAAAACTAAAACTATCAGTCCCATAATAGTACATCCTAGAACTGGATGAAATCCTGAGACATTGTTTTTACTGATCTCCTAACTTCAAACAGTAAGGTTTTACAATTCTGTTTTATGAATAAATTAACTTCTTCCCAGAAAACCCCAATAAGTAGAATCACAGAAAATGGGTTCCTAAAATGAGGAGGTATCTTAGTTCCCATCCAAATTCCATCTTTATCCAGTACATTAATTTACCTCAAACATCTCCTGGAATCTTAGGATCATGTCTTTTACAATCTTACCAAGAGATAGAAATGTTTCATCTAAAATACTGGTTAAGAGAAGTCTAAGGGTAGAACACTAGAAAACTTCCTCTGGACTGTCTTTGGCTGGTAGAACACTAGAAAACTTCCTCTGGACTGTCTTTGGCTGGTTATCAACATACTTGAAGTGATAGGTAACTCATATACATTCAACAGCAAGTAATAGCAAGTAACTTGTACCTTGGGCAGGTGCTGAGAAGGGGAAGGAAACCAGGTTAGCACAGAGCTGAGGTGGTCCTGCACAGGGCAGGATTCTTCTTTGAATGGATTCAACAAGAGTCAGTGTCACATGGTCAATGAGGTATAAAAGTTCAGGCTTTGTCTTCTCTCATTGTGATATCCATGGAAATCAAGAATATGAGCAGATTCTTAAAGTCACAAAGATGGTCTCACCATGATCTCAGATAGGAAATGTTTTGTGACACTGTCCCAGCCAGTGTCCTAGGCACATAGAAAGCAGTGTTTGTGCGGGTACTAGAAAGGGTTAGGCAGTATGTGACAATCCTGTGAGTGGTCTGGGGATCATATCAGGCAGTGTCTGAGGCCATGGCTAGAGGTAGAAATTCCCCTTAACTATAATGGGACCAGGAAAGCATGCATTCCAGAAAGGATCAATAGTTTGTCAAAGGTCACACAGATAGAAATGAGCTAAGCCAAGATTTGAACCCATTCAGTTAGCTGTAGAAGTTCTACTTTATAGGCTCTTGCACATACTGTTTATACTACAGCTGCCTCTTAAAATGAGTAAGATAAATTCTAATTCTAACCTGCTTGTGAGTGTGAGCCTACTATGACGTGGTCTGTTTTGGTTAAGGATAATTCAGATAACAGAAGGGCTTACCCCATGATTGGAATCATCGGTCCATAACTGTAAGGAGTTGGGGACAATAGGAAACTGACAAAAAGATTCACTCAACCTATGACTAATAGAGTCAAGAGAAGCCACCCTTCCTGTCCCCATCATGCTATATGGATCTCATGAAGATCTTGTTGATATCCAAGTGTACTTTTCTATGTACTTCTGGTCTGGCAGTCTACTAGTGCTCAAAACAAACTCAGAGTCATAGGTATAAAATTCTATCTTTGCCTCATGTTCTTGGTGACCACTTGGGCACTCCATTCTCCCTACTCTGAGCCTCAGTTTCATCATCTGGAAAATGGCAATAAAAAGATTTGATATGAATATATCCACTGTTAAATGAGAAACCATTTGCAAAGCATGAACATGAGGATTGGAATGATGACTATCCAATTATCATTAGTTTTGTGACCTAGGCTAGAGATTTAACTTCTCTCCCTTCAGTTTCCACTTCCATGGACTGAAAATCATAATGGAACCTACTTCTTAGGGTTTGTATAAAGCTTAAACACATTAATCTATGTAAAATGCTTATAAAGCTTTACAAAATATGCCAGGTACATGACAACAATTGTTGTAAATTATTATTATTATTCTTAGCAGAGTGCTTACTTGCTTTGCTTTCTCTTTCCCTCTCCTTTCTTCATTAAACAAGAAAATAAAGTTAGTGAGAGTCTGGAATTTGTTGAATCCTTATAAAACTTCTAGATAGAGCAGTTTGATTTTCTTTGGGTGTGCTCTGCATCACTTTCTTTATATCAAATGTGTGTAGTTACAAGATGCTCAGGAATACACACTGTGGCTTAATATATCATTTGCAAAGAGAATAAAGTTACTTGGAGTCAGGTTGTGTGTCTGGAGTCCAAATTCCAGCTCTTCCACTAAATTGCGTTATGATCTAGAGCAATTCTCTTACTTGTTCTGACCCATCTTGGGAAAAATAGTGTGTATATTTTACACTGCTCCATAATCACAATGGAATGCTCTTTTAAATCAGTGATAACCAAGTCTGAATCTTACTGCTGCCGCGTACTAGCCATGAGATCATGGTAGGTTACTCAACCCCTCTAACTCTCAATGTCTTATCTGCAAATCCTTGAGAATACTGTCTGCTTCAAGAGGAGCATGAGAGAGTTAAGTGAGCTCAGGTAGTAGGATGTGCTTAGCTTTGTACTTGGCTCATGGGAGGGACCCTCAAGCTAAAGTATATGTTTAAGTGCATATCATACACCAAAGTAACTCTGTATATATTTATTTATTTATTTACTTTTTATTTTTTAACTCTTTATATTTTGATTCAATACTAAATATCCCTTGGTCTCATTTTAAAACTTTGGGCATGTGTATTGTTAGGGGCAGAGTGATAGTGTGATTGTTCGCTAGGCCTTGATGCACCTTTTCAGTATGTTCCCGGGTCGTTTATTCTACTAGCAATGATCTTGTTCAGCAAAATATCTACTAGTCAGTTTCTGGGTAGAATTAATGCAAGATAATAGGAGATCCAAATAGGAAATCCTCTGTGAAGACCTCTCTGAATATATCATCATAATTAAACCTCTTCCACCTTCTTACTGAGCCTTTTACTTTCCTCCTACAACTTACAATGGGTGTATCTGTTTGTAGGACTGTCTCACCCTCAGAGCTGTGAGATCCTTGAGGCTAGTAGGGGCTGACTTTTTTAGTTTTGTATCCCCAATATCTATAATAAGTCCAGTGTCTAACACAGAGTGGGTGCTTAATAAATATTCAATAAATAAATTAATATAAAAACCCTTCCCTCCTTCTAGTCCCTCCTCCACTGTCAGACAAATAGGTACCCTTGATGTTACATGGATTCTCTAAAAGGCTATGGCCATTATGATTGAGTTAGGGAATTATTGGAAGACACATTTTATAACTCTTGCCATAATTAATGTGACAAGAAATAATAACTGACTTAGTAATGTAATCAAATCAGAATGTATTTGATTTGATCTGTCAAGTTGTTATTCATATCTCTAATCCTTCTAGTCAGAGCTTTCAACATGTAATTATTTCTGAAAGCAATGAAGTCAGTCATAGTCCCTGTCAGGCTTGAAGGGAAGAAATGAAGCACTGTTGGATCCTTCATCCATTCTGTAAAGCTGGAAGGGTGGGGAGATGTGCCTTTTGCCCAACCAAATGGGAAAATGCACATACCCTTCATACACATATGCTCTACCCATTTGTGTGGTGTTTAATAAGCTACAGTGTCATCAGCCCAGTTCTTCAAAGCATAAAAAGTCATTCTTTAATGTACATACAATGCCCATAAAGATGGAAAGAGTGGTCAGCTTCTTTGGACAGCTTCTAAAAGTGCAAAGGAACTTCCCACGAGAGCTGGGATATTCATATATATTAATTTTCTTCCTCAAAAAATATCTGCCTATCATCTCCATCTTAAGAGGAAGGACTAAGGCTCAAAATATTAGGAAGTTAAGCCAAAATAACACGTTTAGTTTCAGGGATAGATTCCTAAGACATGCCTCTGTCCTGAGAATCCATACTCTACTGTCAGACTGAACATTAACATTTATATAAATACCTTGAGCTTATCTGCCTTAGTCTATTGGCTAACTGCTCGTTTTGCTTGAAGAATTTTTGAAATAGAGAGCTTGTATTTACAGAGATCCCCTCCTAAAAAAGAATAATGTACTGTAATAACATCAGCATAAGCATTCATTCAACTTATTCAACAAATATTGACACCCTGACCATTTGTAAGGTACTGAAGATACATAAATTAAAAACACAGCCTTTCCCTGTAAGAGTTCAGTGACTAAGAATTTTGACAGAGAATAATTATTGCCCTGATGGAAATATGTGAAGGCAGCATATGAGAAAAACTGTTCAGGGAAGGTTTCCTAGAGAAAGTGATGGTTGAACCAAGTCTTAAAGAAAAAAGTTGGACTTTTCCAGGAAGACAAGCAAACTGGGCATCGCAAGCAAAAGGAATAGTATGTGCAAAGGCCCAGAGGTATGAGGTGTACAGAATAGCTGGATCATAGGGTAAAGCCAGACAGAAGATGGTTAACTAGAGAAGACAGATTAGAATTGCAAAACGACAAGAAATTTGTTTTGCTGGAACAAAAGAATCTGAACATCTCAAGTTTTCTCCTATCCTTCGAAAAATTTTCTGATAAATACTTGAAACCTGTTTTGATATTTTTGCATTACTATGGCTGAAGTTTCTAGGCATGCTCAAAAATAATAATAAAATTCTCACCCATAGTATTAAATTCTAATATTATGTTCTTAATTTGCTTAACTGTCCTAGGATTACTTCAAATGGATACATTTTATTGTATATAAGTTATATCTCAATAAAGTTGACTGAAAAAAAAACAGGAATTAGCCTGAATTAGTTGGTGAAATCTGAGATAATTTACTCATCAAAAAATGAATAACTGAATGAAAAAGGAATCCATTAGTTCATAGTGATGTTAAGATATATAAATAAAAATAGTACACTGTACATAAAGACTTTGAGGGGATTAAATGAAATAATACATGTAAATCCTCTAGGACAGCTCTTGCCTATGTTGTAACTGTATGATACACAGTAGCTAAATGAGGGATATGCAGTAAATTGAGGATTTCATTAGTGCTCTCCTAAAGCTAATGAAATAAAATCAGTTCATCAACTTATTACACACATTCCTCCCTCCTCAGTCAGCTTCAGTTTGCTTCTCTTGCAGGTGAGTTGAAGCAAAGCATACCTCCCCTTTCTTCATCCTTTATCTGATGTGCTTTTTATATTAGCGGAGGCTGGGGTACATCATCAGGTTTGCCTATTGTGATGATCTTTAGACTTTTCACCAAATACTTCTTGTTCTCCTTCCAAGCCCACAATAGGATTTCACTTCCCTACCCCCTTGAAGTTACAGGTGGCTTCCTTCATCCAGGCACTAGGAGCAGAAGTGATGTGTGTCATCTGTGGACAGACACTTTAAGATCCAGTGTTCTAACTCACCACATCTCCTTTTCCTGTGGTGGTGACTGTGGATGCTCGTGTCAAGATGGATCCCTGAATGATTACAAGGATTCTACTGTCAACGTCTATCGGACACATACCTGGAGTGTGAAATAACCATTTGGTTTTAATCCACTGAGATTTGAGGATTGTTTCTTATTGCACATAACCTAGCCTATCCTAATTGACACCCATGTTAGCTTGCACAGGGCTCAACAGAGTGGATGATCAATCAAAGTCTAATGAGTTGAACTAATTTCCTTGCAAAGACCTAGGAAGATCTCATCACCAGGAAGATCTCAGGCTGAATTTGCCTATCTTTGAGTTGAAGCAAATTTGCCTCCCCTTCAATTGTCTCTTGTGATGTATTAGACAAATGCTTCTAATTTTTTATCACCATTTTCTCTGCCTTCCTTGAGGAGAGAGGGAAATATTTCCCTCCTAATTTTCTACATCCTGTTGCAAAGAGTAGTTTTCCTAATGACACACTGGGTAGCAGAGACTACAGAGAAAAGACTTCTCACTGAAGAAGAGCTTTCTCCTCCTCTTCCAAGAAAAGCTCTGTAAGAATCAAAAACTGGAACCTAGAATTTATTCTTAATAATGAAGGAAAGTGACACTTCCTACCATTAAATGGCAGAAACAGTTTTCCTACAAAAATGTTGCCTGTTAAAAATATCACATGCAATGTCTCAATGGCATAGATATTGCCATCTCTAGTCACTCGGCATGGGAAGGAGTAAGAGTTGGTTGTCATAAACCGTAACATCACACCTCTCCCTGCTTCAGTTCTGGGTTAGTCCACTCCACAGATGCTCCAGGCAGAGGAGAAGGGAATCCGTGTGCTTGCCTTCTCCTTAGTTCCTTGCTTCACCAAGTGCCCAGTTTCCAGCAGCAAAAGTCATTGGCAGAACTTTGGCTTCTACTGTCCTCTAGCTTCTCTACTTGCCAATCTTGAGTCCAAATGAAGATTTTCTTTTCTCTGTGAGGTGGCCAGAAACTGACAAAAACTATCTCATCTTGGCATGGTCTATTTTTCTTTAGAATGGAAACCACAAAGGCCTTTGATATTCCTTTGATATTAAAAGCTTCTCTTTTCTTTTATTTTTTAACTTTAATATTATATATTGGAGTATAGTTGATTAACATTGTTGTTTTAGTTTCAGTTGTACAACAAAGTGATTCAGTTATACATATACATGTATCTATTTTTCTTCAAATTCTTTTCCCAATTAGGTTGTTACATAATATTGAGCAGAGTTCCCTGTGCTATACTGTAGGTCCTTGTTGGTTATCCATTTTAAATACAGCATCGTGTACATGTCAATCCCAACTCCCTATCAATATAACTCCCCCCCCACACCCTTCCACCCTGGTAACCATAAGTTCGTTCTCTCAAATGAACTTGTTTACAAAACAGAAACAGATTCACAGACTTAGAGAAGCTTCACTTTTCTTGATGGCTGGCTACCCCACCTCTCCTTTTCTCTCTTCCTCTTCACAGTGGCAAAACATCCCAACTCAAAAATTCCATCCCATTATATCCCAACTCATTATTCAGATTCTGTGTCGATGGCATGCAGATTTTGTTTCTGAAGATAGAGTCACTCCACCAAATACTGCACAACATAGAAGCTGGCACAGCTTACTGATGGACACTCAGTTAATGCTATTCCAATGAACAAATAATATAATCAAAGGATATGAGTCTAAAATGTAAAGTACCTGAGGATAGGTGCAATGACTTATATGCTTTTATACTCCCAACATTTAGCATCCTGCTTGCCACATAATAGGACTTAAGAAACAACTGTATGGTTAACAGCATAGGGTTTGGAGTAATATTCCTGATTCACTTTTTAGTTTTACCACTTAATAGCTGAGTGTCACTGAAAAAAATTACTTAACGTATTTAAGTCTCAGTTTCCTCATTAGTAAAATAAGACTGTTATAAGAGTTAAATGAGATAATATGTACCCAATTCTTAGGATAGAGTAAGCTCTCAATAAAGACTATTCATGGAGTTTCACACCTCAATAGCTTAGTCTCCTTATTAATATTGCCTAAGCTTCTAAAATTTCTACTGTTTCAAAAGCATATGCTCCTGCACCTGGCAATTTAGATATTCATGTGATCCAGGGTGTCAGATCCTTAATCATAAGGAGCTTATGGGAGACTTCCCAGTTCTTCAACCTGGTGAATTCATTTAAGAAATTATGTCTATCATACAAAAGAAGGTCAGATATGCAGAGGTTTCTGTTTTAAAACCATAGCCTGGAGAATGGGAGGAAAAGGATGTGTGTCAGGAATACATCACAGCTGATTGCCTCAAGCATGCAGGTGGGCCAGCAATGTCTACAAAAGTGGTTTTGCCTTTTACAAAGAAGAAAATGAAGTCACAGCATTCCACAGGAAGATTCAGAGTCATCATTAGTGGTATGAATAATTTATCAGCAGCTCCCTAACCAGATCATAACACTTTTGTTGTCTGCTCAAAGAGCAGAGAGGCTGTTCAACAACAACAAATTAGTTGCCCCCCAAAAAAACCCATTTCTCTCACTCTTGAACTTGCCTTTTCTGAAAATTGCAGATGTATCAAGGTACCAGTTGAGCCAAAGAACACAGAGTAGATTTTTGTTCAAAAAAGAAAAAAAAAACAGGGAAAAGAATCCAAAACAATGTATTTAATACATTTTGAAGGATCATTTCCTTTCCCTTGTTTCCCTAAAATCATCCAAAACCATTCCATGTTGAATATGTTTTCCAAGCACAAAATTGTGTTTCTGAATATGATAGAAGACTGATAGCCATGAGGCTTAAGGATGAGTATAAGAATGAATGCGGTTTCTAATCTTCTGAAGCTCCAGCTCCAGCAGCAGCTCTGTTATGGCCAAATGTGAAAAAGTACCAGTGTTCAGGCACTGAGCCTGGCTTCTTGGAAGACCAGTTAAAATAGTAAGTGTTCGGTGCAAGCCAACATGAAAATCAAAGCCATACCTGGAAGCAAAGCAGAGTTGAGGTTGTTCCTTCGGAATTATTATGTGTTTGAAATGAAAACTTTTCAGAAGGCTGGAATGGTTCCTTTAAGTCACTTGACCTCTTAAACACAAAACTCTTTTTTTCCCCCTTAGAGAAGAAGGGTGAGAAGGAAGGGATAGAAAGACATTTGAAAGGTCAGAGAAGGCCTTACAAGTAACTGTCCTAGAGCAATCCCTGCAGAGGAAAAGAGAGTTACCATGCAGAAAATCTCCCTACTAACTCTCCCCACTAGGCTGCCCTTCACAGATGTTTCTGACTTTGCTAGATAGCAACTCCCAGCTCCCCAGATTCCAAGTGAGAAAGTAGGAAAAGTAATTGGTTGCTATTAGATATGCATTCTGAAGTAGAAAGAAATGTGGGCAGTGAGGAATTTCTGGCCTGGATTAGAGGTTCCATGGTAATTAAACAATAATGACAAAGAAGATTCCAATAACATATTTGGAACCCAAAGGGTGGGTTATAAACTCAAATGGGTAACGTGCTTCTTTCAGGCTATCTCAGGAAAACATGCTATGCTTTCTATAAAGGGTTCTTCTTCCCTGGAATAGACAATCATTACTGAATGTATCGATATACTTTCAATCATAGAAACATTTGTTGAGTGGACATGGTGTGTTAGGCCCCGTGCTAGAGGCAGGATGCATTGATTTGACTAACACCCCTTGTCTGGCCTTGCTGCACTCAGAATATTCCAATTTCTCATATTTTTAGGAGGTGCTATGATACTTTTCAAAGAGAAATAGATAATCCCACAAGAAATACTTCTTCCAGGTAGAGTTTATTGTCTTTCAACACTTCCTGAGATCCTTCTGGATTCTTTGGATTAAGTTGTAGCATGAAGATTTGTTAGACTGCCATGATCATGGCAAAATTGGGTGGGAAATACAGAGAGTTCCCATATAGCTCCTCCTCCCACAGACCTAGTACTTGTTTTTAAATAAAAATCCTAGCTTTGCAAAGATGTGACATCATCAGAAGGAATGTAGTCTGATCTGATATTGAAACTCTGAACTATCCAGAGCTAGTAACTCACATGGTCTCTGAAAGATGTTGAGTATCACTGGGTTTTTCTTGAAAAAATTTTAAAAGGCCTTTATGAATTAGCTGCAGCACCCTGGGGTGCCTCAGCACACAGTTTGGGAAATGCAGGCTTAACGTATTTCGTCCTAGGAATGGCATTCTAAACATAGAAGTCTAAGATGAAGTGGAGAGCTAATGGGGATTAGAATGGGATATAATTATTGGCATTGTGACATTGGCCATGCGACTGAACTCTCTGAGCCACAGTGCCCTCTCTAAGAAATGGAAAAACCTTCCTTATTTTATAAGGTTATAATGCTGGTTAAGAGATAACATTTGGAGGCTTGCTCCAAGGCTTGCTGTCTCTATTATTGGGTGCACTATAACAGGTGAAAGAAAGGGATGGTTGATGGAGCAAGTACAGTCCCCAAAAAGACCAAAATCTGCATGATCAAAGTAGAATAGATGCGTCAGAGTCAGACTAACCCTGCAATAACAATTACAACACCAAAGTAAAAACAACAACAGCAAGGTATGTAGTGACTTTCTAATTATCTGGGAGTCAGTATAGTGTAGTATAGTCTGACCACTTATATAAGTTAGAATCCTAGTTACTTAACCAATTTGTGCCTTATTTAATAAGCACACCTGGCTCATGTCAAGCACTTAGCATATTACTTGGCACATAGTAAGTGCTCAATAAATGTTAACAGTCATTAGTATGTGCTAGATGCTCACCTGGCCCTTACATAACTTCATTCTACACTCACAACTACATTTTGTGATTTGTACTATTGTGTTTTCTTAAACTTCACCTTTGAAGTCCTCAAAGCTGCTAAGAGTCATGGAGTAAGCCCTAAATCTGAGATATTTCTATTATATTATTCTAAATGAAATCAGAGCCCTTGATTTTTTAATTATTATGTGTACTGTAATGTTTCTGAAATCAAGGGCTAAAATCCAAGTATGAATGAAGTCACAAGAAAAATCTCAGTTGCACATTACTGATTTCAGGCTCTTAAGGTAATAAAACAGGCCAACTTATTGAGGGCAGTGGAAAGGAAGAACTCAGTGACACCAACCACTCACTTTCACCTTCTGAAAGAGCTTACTCCTTTAGTCTGACTGGTCCCACTCAGGTCAATGTAGCTGCTGATGGATATGGTGCTGCGGGTGCATCAACGACCCTGGCTTAAACCCTACTATGCCCTCATCTTTTGCTACTTTTCCTTGTAAGACAATTGGTAACACAATTTTGTTTGAGATGGACCATGAATATTACAGGCATAGTTTTTAATGATTGGATTTATTTTACCAACTGCTCAAATTACTTGAGAATATATTTTAAAAACTTAATACTCTATGCCTCTCTCCTTCACCAGCTCCAGCCCCCTGATATAACTAATGTTATCAAGTTGGTGTGTTTTCCTCGACAATCTTATTTATTTATTTACTTACTTACTTATTTATTTATTTATTATTTATGGCTGTTTTGTGTCTCCGTTGCTGCACACAGGCTTTCTCTAGTTGCAGCGAGTGGGAGCTACTCATCATTGCGGTGCGTGGGCTTGTCATTGCGGTGGCTTCTTTTGTTGCAGAGCACAGGCTCTAGACATGCAGGCTTCAGTAGTTGTGGCCCTCAGGCTCTACAGCACAGGCTAAGTAGTTGTGGTGCACAGGCTTATTTGCTCCACAACATATGAGATCTTCCCGGACCACGGGTTGAACCCGTGTCCTCTGCACTGGCAGGTGGATTCTTAACCACTGCACCACCAGGGAAGTCCCATTCCTCAACAATTTTTTCCAAACTCATATGAACAAATACATATCCTTAGTTATAGGATTTTATTTTAAAATAGGACCATATTATTTATATTACTCTGTAACTTCCTTTTTTTCCTTCAAAACTATCATGGACATTCCTCCATATCAATTTGGATAAATCCAAAATATTCTTTTTTTCTTAACACTTATTAGTAGTTGATATTATATATTTATTTGCTTATGTTTTTATCTATCCCATTAGGCTATAAACTTCATGCTATTGGCAAATGTGTATTTTGTTTACTGCTGAATACCCAGTGTCTAGAACCATGCCTGACACATGACTGGTGTTCAATTAATATTTGCTTAATTGAACTAATAAACTAATGAATGTGTACACTCAGCCTTCATGTGCAAGAACTGAAGTAGTCCCTCTATAAATCCTTCCTTCCTATCACTCTCCCAGAAATACATTATTGCTCCATCTTTGAGCCCCCAAAGCTATTGATTCTATGGGTTTTTGAGCAGAACAGGTGAGATAATATATCCCTAAGAACAATCTTGGAGCATGGAACATGGAAAACATTCAATAAACTGGTAGTTACATTAAGTCATTTTTATTCTATACATTTATGAGATTGGTATTACTGTGATTTCAACTCTAGAGTTGGAAAAACTGAAAGCCAGAAAAACTGAGTAATTTACTTGAGGCTTGGTAAATGGCAGAAGCAGGATTGAAGACTAGTTCTGTCTGATTATAAAGCCCACATTCCTAGTTAATACATTTTCAGTTTCCCTGCCATTTTCCAATTAAAAGAAATACACTGTGTGGCTGAGACTACTTCTCAAAACTTGTCCATTGTCCTCTTGGACACATGGGATGACTATGTTCTCAGCCTCCCACAAAATCTGATGTGGCCATGTGACCAACTTCTGGTGAATGGAATGTCACTTGAAGTGATCCTCACCACTTGCAGGCCTAGGAATAAAAATCTTCCATGTGACGTTCTCTCTCTACCCTGTGTCTTCAGCCCAGATGCAAGAATTCAGCAGAAGACTCCAATACTTAAGGCATCTAAGATGATGAAGCGAGAAAATTGAGGGATTATGGATCCCCAGATCACTGAATGGAAGATCTTTCATGGAATATCTGCATTAACTGTTAAATTATCAAGAAGTAAACTTCTATTGGGTTAACCCATTAACATTATTGGATAGTTATCATTAGTTGCCTTCCCTAACTAGTCATTTTCAAAGAAGGTTCTCCATATATGGCCTTTGTTCTCCTCTCTAGTATCCTCTTTCACCATTACTCACCTATACCTCAAGTAGAATAAATTATTTGCAGTTCCTCAAACACCTTACTCTTTTTCCTTTATAATCTCCCTCTCTTCATGGATAAATCCTCCTTATTCTCTGAAATCAATTTATATGTCATCTCTTCTAGGAAGTCTTACTTAACAACACTGGGATAGGTGCCTTTTTCTCACAGGACCTTCTAGCACTTACCTTCCCCATTCCCCTGAACTGCTTCTATTCAGGCTCCCATCCTCTCTCATTACTGCTCTGCTTATCCTTTAGCTGAACTACAGAGCCAATATCATATTACCTCTAAACAAAACTCATGAATGATAATTGCATACCAGAATCCCAAATCCAAAGTACTGACTTTTCAAGGCTACATCATCAATGACAGTAACCATAGCTAATATTTCTGAGTGCCTGTTAAGTGCCATGCACCATTCTGGTGCTTTATGTGTATTTAATCATTTAATATTCACAACTCTATGAAATAAGAATTATCTTCCTCATTTTACTCTTGAGACAAAATGAGATTCAGGGTGATGAAGTGATTGGCCAAGGACACAGAAATAGGAAAAAGCTGTTCTTTCTCCCCGACATGACTAGAAACCCTCATATTCTTCCTGGAACTCACTGGAGTCTATCAATCCCTTCACAATTTGCCAATGGGTTTAGGAGGATGAGCATCCCTTGTTGGGTTTCCAAGTTTAAATACTAATTCCAAGTCCCCCTCCCAACTTCTATTTGGTCCAATAATTAGATTAATATCCCTCCTAAACCCAAAGGTTAGATATGTCTAGAACTGATTATAAGTTCTATGAAAAGAGGGACCACCTTTATTTTCTTCACTGTTGTATTCTGCCTGGCAAAATATTCAATAAATACTTGCTAAGTAAATGAATTAATGATAGTACAAATGCCAGTGACAGCAGAGAACATCCCAGGTTTGAGATTACCCAGTACAGAATGACAACTGAAACTATTTGTTTCCAGTTCATTACTCACTGGAGGAAAGGAAGCTGGAAAAAAATTAGATGAAAGCTATCAGGAAAAAAGTAAATATATTTGCAAGCTGTGATGAATGGTATGGACTCCAGGTAACTTTGGAAGAATAAATAACATTGTTGTCTCTAAAGTACATAAGCAGATTATGTGCAAGTGTATTTTGTGCAAGACAAGCACTGGATTTCTAGATAAAGAAAGAGTTTTAAGTTCTGATGATGAATAGTTCAGTGTCATCATCCCAGCAAGGTCACCTGCCTGCAGTTACATAAAGTATTATCAGACGAGAGACATCTCTATAAGGAATGTGGCCTTTTTATACTCTCCTGAACACCTCTTAAATGAATGAAGGAAGGAAGAGTGAAAGAATTAAGATTTTTCATCTTGGTGAGTACAGTGATGTGTAAGCTAAGTACCACCTTTTATTCAGTAAAATGTAAAGCATATCGTGTTATTTTTAGCTATCCTCCAGAAGTTGTCTTAACCTAGGGCATTTTAGACACCCCTAGAAATATGGAGCTTGTGCTTCTTACCCTCAAACCTAAATGGTCTTTGGTGAACAAAGCCTGACATCTACCTGATGAAAAGAACATCAAAGGGACTCCATGCCTGGGATCCTAGAATTTTCATTCCTAGACTCCCCGGAACTTAATATTTCACCCAGATTCATATCTCTGTTCCATCTTCATCTTTTTACATCCTCTAAACTTCTTTTAAAATAGTCTTCCAGCTTGGTGTTTAGTTACTATATTTCATATAGATGACTACAATTCCAATCAAACTGATGTCAATAACAGAAGGGGTCTCCAGTTAAGAGTGAGCAGAAATCCTGGATTAGGAAGACATGGATGAAATCATTCTGGGAATCCCTGAAGCAGAATACTGCCAGAGGTAGTCCCCAGAATCACATGGGCCATGTGTAAAAGGAGCAAAACTCCCAGAACTGTGTTTGGTCTTCTGTGGGATTCTAGCCTCCAGGACTAAAGCAGGGCCAGGAGTGGAAGGTAAAATTCAGAAATTCAAAGCAGATGGCAGGTCAGGTCACTGGGACCCAAAGCTTGCAAAGGCACTATGCTTTCTTTCCTCCAGGCACTGGGCTCTGGGCATATGGCAACAAACTCTTTGCAGATATGGTCTACTGGTAGAGGCAGAGCTCCTAATGTATTACTTGTCCTGGCTCACATTGTTTTTAGAGCTGAGATGAAACTCTACTTGAAAAGGACAAATCATTATTTTTCGTACTTGGATGGACTTAGGCATTTATTGTCAGCTCTTACTCAAAGTAGAGTTTTAATTTAGAAGCTCCACCCTCAGAGAAAGCTAATCAGATTTCACTAGAATAAAGCTATGAGGAATGATGAACATTTTGGAAAGCAACTTTACAACATGCATGTATTATGATCCTTAGAAATCTTTGCCTTAGCTTAGGTTTCCCTCAAAGCAGAGCTTGATAAGAGCGCAGGTGCAAAAAAGTGATTCCAGGGAACAGGAATAAGGGACTAGATAGAGTAAGATAGAGAAAGAGGAAAAGCCAGGCTCTAGGAGCAGTATCTATCATGACATCACCCTAGAGCAAATCTTTGGTCAAAGGTTGCCCTGGGGGGTGCTCTTTCCCCAACACTGTTGAGCTTCACATGTACACAGGTCAAATACCAGTCTCCTATAATTGAAGGAAGAAAAGCAAAAGTGTGCAGTACATTTAAGGTGAGATACTGTCAGCACAAAATGAGTTGAAGTATCCACAGAAAAGACCATCTCAGCCACAGATGCAGTGAGAGATCTGGCAGAGTGTATGTGAGGCAGAGCCCCAGAAGAACTGAATACAATCTTCTTTGCCATTAACACAGTAATCTGGGTCCACAGTATCTGTCCTAAGGAGTTATGGTAAAATATGAATAAAGATGATAAAGATGCTTGCCATAACACTATTAATACTAGAAAATAATTATAATAGACTTAAACAGGAGAAGTGTTAAGTATATTATGGTAAATATATTTGACTATTATGCAAAAATTAAAAATTATGTTTCTACAGAGTTGATAAGAGTATGGGAAGATGTTTCCAGTATAACATGAAGTTGTGAATAAAAAGATGTTAATTACAGATACAGAATGATCATACCATGTCAAAACAACCATGTATAGGAAAAGTATCCCCCAAATATCAAAATATGAAAGTAGTTATATTCAGGTCTTAGGACCATAGGTAAGAATTTTCCTCTATTTTTCTACAGGAGGCATACGAAGCGATCCAAATGGTTTGTTCCATCAAGTAGATTAGACATGGCTATTAATCCCTTCTTCTGGAGACTTGATCCCTAGAGATTATTAAATCCTGTGGCACTCCTGACTCAACTCAGACCCCAAACACTTGTTACAGCAGTCTTATCTTTTCCTAAGTCCTTTTCTTATAAAATTGTTTCTTGCTTGCTTCTCTTTGGGCTTTGGAAAACACTAAATTCCATTATTACTTCTGGTTACCTCCTACATATCCACCAAGTAGACTTTCCTGATCTGATCCCTGCCCCCTACCTTCCTGTCTGAGTTAGGTACCTCTCTTGTGTAGTTCTGTAAGACCCGGTACTCATCCTACCTGACCACTGATGCTGCTGCTTTGTTTTGCTTCTATATCTGTCTTGCTCACTGCTCCTAATGCTAAGCCCCATTACATGCATTATCTCCTCAATTGTCACAATTTTCCTATAGAATAGGTATTATTAACTCTATTTCATAAAGAGGATTCAGAAACTTGGAGAACTTTAAAAATCTGAATCAAGCTCAGAATCCAAGACAGTTTTTTTTTTTATTTTATTTTTATTTTTTGCGGTACGCGGGCCCCTTACTGCTGTGGCCTCTCCTGCCGCGGAGCACAGGCTCCGGACGCGCAGGCCCAGTGGCCATGGCCCACGTGCCCAGCCGCTCCACGGCACGTGGGATCCTCCAGGACCGGGGCACGAACCTGCGTCCCCCACACCGGCAGGTGGACTCCCAACACCTGCGCCACCAGAGAAGCCCCCAAGACAGTTTTGACTGCAAATCCATTTATAAACCCTTGTCTCCTGAGAGGGACAATAACCCAAACAACATAAAACAAAAGAATTCCGTTAATCCAGTGTTTGTTTTCTTGCATTTTGCTAAACCAGTGAATATTCTCTGACTTTTCATTGATATAAACAAATCTGATCATAAATATCTAACAATTTCTGTATTTAGTTCTAAATTAACAAAATCTCAATTATAGTTAAATGTCCAAAAACAGCTTAGCCAATAATAGGAGAAAATAGCTAAGTAAATAATGCACTTGATTAACCTATCAACAATTGTTTATAACATTTTAAAGATACAAAAATGTTTATATGATACTATCTGAAAATGTATATGCAATATATTTTAAACATATGCACACACATATACACATATAAAAACTAGAAGTACACAAAAATATTCACAGTTCTTTTATGGATGCTAGGATTATTGATTATTTTTATTTTTCTATATTTTTCAAGTATCTATAATTAAACTTATTATTTTTATAACTAGACAAATTAATTAAGCTTTGTTTTAAATTTATATATGTGATTTGTTATGTATAAATTTATGTGCAATATTTTGGTCCTAGGGCTAAGTTGGGTCAAGTTTAAAAAGTGAGACACAATGGTTACAAGCCATAGGTACAAGTTTGATTTATTTTATCTGGAGCAGAATATGAATGAACTAATGATACTGGAACAATTTCTAACCTAGTTTATGGATTCATAATGAACGTAAAGTAAGAAGGTAAAGTACCTCAATATCCCTTTCTCAGTGTATCCCGTCCAAAAGAATTTGTCGTCAAGAGATACAATCCTTTCTAGTAGACACAAATTAAGTGATGAATGATGGAAGGCACATTTTCAGCTGCAACTGCAAACTTCAATGGAGAAACTTTGAGCCAGAACAGGAAAAGGGTTTGGAAGTGCTTATGGACTCATCAGTGGTTTTCAACAATTCTAATGAGTGATGGTGAGTACCTCTATGACATTCCATGGAGGAACTAGGTAATTAACTTTTTATCTGAACAACATACACAAGATATATGTTATGGAAAGGTGGTTTCTGAGTTTTGCATTACAAAATTCAGCTATTGTAGAGTCTTAACTCAATTACAAAACGTAGACTAGACTAGAATTTGGAAGAGGACATCTTGTCTTGCTCTGGAAGCACTTTTACTCTGAAAAATAAATCAGTAAATTTTATTTATGGTTTTGGAATCCACTTTTAATTTTGCATTTATTCCAAGAAAATAGTGTTCAGCAAACAAAGAAACAGCAACAAAGATCAAGGTGTCAAATACAGTTCAACCCATACTTGCAGATTGAGAAAATAATCAACAGAATCTAGAACTAAGGTGGTATAAATTAGAGTTCATAAGCCAAGGGCAACACACTTCTCTTCATAAAACCCACTAGCTCTCTATTTTCCACCTATTTTCAAGATGAAGGGTCATCTTTCATTCAGTTTGCATCAGAATGCAATGAAAGCATTTCAACAACCCATTGGTAGAAAATTGGGTATTTGAGCAAGGTAGATTAACTATTTTAAGAAAGCTTAGAATACTATTCTGGAACAAAGTTTTCAGGCATCAAGGAAGCCAGAGCTTTATTACTGAAGCTCAGCACCTGTGGATCTTAATCTGTTCAGGCTACATTATTCACTAACGTGCCAGTTGCAATTTAGACAGCTTAACCATCTAACTCCAGCAACACAATTTTGCTGCTATGTTTGTAGTGAGAAGAATTGGAGATATGAAGCCAGGGAAACTGGGTTCATATTCCAGCCTGACTCTCCATTATCTGTGTGACATTAAGTGAGTCTTCTAACCTCCTTAGATCCAATCTATGAAACCATCTACAAAATGGGGATCTCTAACTATTGGGAGAATAAAACGCAAATAGTTAGTTTAAACCTTTGGGAAATTATATATAAATCAAGGAAATAACCAGCAAATCTGAACCACATTAGAAATAAAAATTAAAATGACTGGAAGAAAATAGGACAAGATACCAACAACAATGGTTCCTTCAGATTTACAGGGTTATGGGTGGGATTTTTGGGTGCTGCTTTCTTTCTTTTCCTTTCTACTTTTGTGTATTTCTCTGGAAGTACAGAGTTTCCACAACAACCAGATGAATAGTCTGAGTAGGCAACACTGCTGAAATTATACATTCCCCCTCTTCCCTTCTGGTTACAAAAATACCGAGTGGCTCCATTTCTAAATTTCCCCAGTGGTCAGTCTTGGCATTAGATCAAACACCACAATGTTTTAGAAGGGTGTGAGAAAAGGAAAACACACTGCTAGAACTTAAGGGCTTTGGCAATCTGAACTTTGAGGTGAGTTTGGAGAGGATGATTTAAAATAAATGAGAAGAAAAGCCTGTGGCTTTTGGCAAGAGGCACATGAAGTACCACTGCAGGGAGCTCCCACCTCTGTGCCCCCACTCAGCACCATTAGGAAAGGGTGGATGTTTGCTTGCTTTGGCTTCAATATTTGTCTGTTTTTCAAACTATCCCATCCACTTGCAAATGAGCACCAGCTTGTTTCAGACCCCCAAAGGATAAAACATTTCAGAGTGAGGATTAAGCCCCAGTGCCACAGGGAGACGGGGTATTCTGGTCTCTAGGTAGATGTTTATAATGAAATTTTGAATTATTATGGGTGTTATCTTTGCTTTCCTTTCACTAATGTGAAATTCTCAGAAGATGCCTCCCCTCCTAAAGATACCTCCTCTTCTCAGTTGTGAAGACGACCTTCTCCGCAGTCCTTTGGGGTTTCCTGAGCTCTAGATAAAGGGGCCAGCTCATCCCCCAGCCATTTGCTGGAGGGCAAATGGCCCTTCACAGTCTTAAGAATCAGTCTTTTGTCTAAGGAAAAACCAGCCCAGCAACTGCCACCACTTCCATTGTTCTCCAGTGCTGAGTAGGTTTGTGGACAAGTTACCTCTGAGCAGATGGCAGTGCTGCCTTATGATGGTACTTCATGCGCCGCAAACCAATGAATCGCCGTTTGTGTGTTCACACTGTGCACTTCTTTGTACCTGGCACCATTTTCGTATATTTAATAGTGATGCCTGTGGATTTGTGCCTGGCTGGGAATCGTGGCTCAGTTTATGTCTTGTTCCAAATCTACCACATAAGAGCTTACCAGCTTTTTTCATAGGAGACAGGGAAATAGGCTTTTTACAGACTTTTCACAAAATAGCTCTAACATTTTTTGAAATAAAATATTGCATGAAATTCAAGATGTATGCCAAGTCAATGGAGAGGTGCAAGAATCCAGGAGTGACATTCTCAGCTGAGGGAAGAAATAATTAAAGAAGCAGAGAAAGAATGCCCACCCTTGAAATGCTGAGCTTCTCAGAATTCTACCCCAAACTTGCTTCTCTTCTTCCTATACATACTCTTTCTCTCAGCTCAATTCAATCACCCTATCTTTTCAAAGGCCTCCTTTACGCTAAACCTTTATGTTAAATATACATTCCAAGACCTAACCCATTTCCACATTTCCCATTTCCAGCTGCCCAGCTGATATTTCTGATAAGAAGGTACACAAAAGCTCGAAATCAATATGTACAAAACCATTATCTTCCTTCCTAAACGTTGCTTATTTTTCTGCCTTTTCTATGTAGTTTATATTATCTTCATCTCCGTACCCCAACTGTCAACATTAAAAATCTCAGTTGTCCATGATGTGTTTCTCCCAGCCAATCAACCATCAAGTCTTTGCACTGATACCACTGAAACTTCTCTCACATCATTTTTCTTCTTCCTGCTCACTAGTACTTCCCTTTCCTTGGCTTTCATCAGCTCTTTTCAGTTAGTACAAGAATCTCCTACATAGTCTCAGTTCATGCCCAAACTGCTACAAATATTATCTTTCTAAGACCACATCACTTCCTGTATAAAAAAATATCTAAGACTCCCATAGTTAATGGCAGGGTTCTCTAGGGCTGGATAGTCCAGACAAACCTGCAGACTAAAGTATAAACTCACACGCCATGCATACCAATCTGGTCTAGTTAACTCATCGTTCCTTAATTTTTAGTCAAACTCTCTCCCCACACTGCCTGGCCCCAAGTATCCCATCCCCACATGCAGGCCAACTTCATGTTCTTAAGACACGCTGCATTTTCACTCCTCTGTCTTCATGCATTCTGATTAATTTTCCTGGAAAATATAACCTTCCTCACAGACAGAATTAATTGCTTTCTCATTTACATTTCCACAAGAATTTATATGTTCTTATAGAATGCTTCATGCTGTATCTTTATTATTTGTGTCTGTCTCTCCTATAAGTTTTAATGCTTCAAGGACAAACAATGACCCTTACTTATCTTTATATCCCAGGCCATGTGCTGTGGTTGCCAGAGGGGAAGTGTTCCAGGACTATTCTCTGAATTAAGAAAGTGTCTTGTTGCTTGTGATGAATTAGAAAGCCACTTGACTAGGACTCCAAAACCATGAATCACTTACTAGTTGCTACCAGCACTGAAGTCACCTGAAAGACATGTAATAGGTCCAGAGAATCACAGTGAAATTCAAATAATTACCATAAGGCTTTGTCCTACAAAACCTGCCCTTGTAACTTAGGCTGAAGTTGTGAGGTTTGAAGACATTTTTGGACCTTGCCTAAGATTTAACCCATTTCTTCTGCCTTGAGCCTTGGGATCTCACAGAGGTAATAGATAATAAATGGATCCCATATCTAGAGACTGTTTGTTTATGGGCAATTTATTATTACCACTCCCCAACAAACACACACACACACACACACACACACACACATTTGCACTCCTAATATAAGTGCATCATTTTATATTTGGACTTTGACCCTTGTCTCTATTCCTTTCAAGGAGCCAAGATTGACTTAGACTATAACTCTGTTTTTTATTTTTCCAAGTATTTGAGGTCTCTCTTAGTAGGAGTTGCTGAGGCAGAACCAAGAGTAAAGAAGTGCAGCTTTCTGTGGAATGTCCTTTCCTACTCTGGGGGACCCGCATAAACTGAGGAACGGGGACATGAGAGTGGGAAGCACTGAAGGTGTTTATATGGCAGGTGATGTGGTCAGAGCTAAACACCAGCAAGATAAGAATAAAACCAATACGAAAAAATGCACTGGAGCATCAGCCTTGAGGCGGGCGACCAGAGAGGAACAAAGTTTGAGATCCTCGGTGAGAGGTCCTGAGGTCTTAGTTGGGAGGAGTGGCAATGCAGAAAGATGGGACAGGAAGGATGGTGGTGGCAGGATGAATAATAGAAGTTGAAATCATGGTAGCAATTATCAGTCATATTTAGGGGTTTTTTTGTTTGTTTGTTTTTTTTGCGGTACGCGGGCCTCTCACTGTTGTGGCCTCTCCCGTTGCGGAGCACAAGCTCCGGACGCGCAGGCTCAGCGGCCATGGCTCACGGGCCCAGCCGCTCCGCGGCATGTGGGATCTTCCCAGACCGGGGCACGAACCCGTGTCCCCTGCATCAGCAAGCGGACTCTCAACCACTGTGCCACCAGGGAAGCCCTTTCATATTTAGGTTTTATTGAGACTTGTAAAAGGCATAGTGTCAGTGCTTTATATCAATTAACTAATTGAAAACCTGGATAACCAATTTATGAGTTATTCCTCACATTTAATAGATTTAAAAATGAAGGCCTAGAGTGTGAGTGCCTTAGACAAGGTCACACTTATTAAGTGGCAGAAATGGGTCTTGAATTTGAATCTGACCATTTCTAGAGGTCCTGCTCTCATGCTTTGGAAGTAGGATGTACAAGACTTACTGAGCTTTGAAGGGGGTATAAGGAAGAAAGAAGACCCAAATGTATAATTTAAATATTTTACAGTTTGTTTTGTCAATTATACCTCAATAAAGTGGAAATATACATATATATATAATAGAATATTAATTTATGATTTTAACATTTTTCTTTCAAAAAAGAAAAGAAAAAAAAAGAGCCAAAGGTGAGTCATGAGATTTATCTCTAGTTAACTGAGAGCTTGGCCATCGCTTTAGTAGAAGTGGGGTCACAGATTTCCTGGTACCAATGTGTTTTGTGCTATGCAGGGTAAATTTGAAATCCCATGGGACATCTAGGGGGAAATATTCAATAGGCTCTTGCAAATGGAGGACCAAAGTCACACTGTCATTTTCTCAAATGCCCTGAGGACTAAATTTGGATTCCAAAAATGGGCATATGTATCTAACCTTCAAAGGAAGATAGATATAAGAGTAAAATCTCAGTGCTTAAGCACCATTTAAAATTCCTGAACACCCCAGATAATGCATTCCAGCTTCTTCTACTCTTGCTTTTAAGTGAAGAGTCCGTATATACTTTACATATTATAGCATATTTCCCGCACAGCCCTGGGCCTCCAAGTCAGTTCCTTTCCTTGTAAAGTAATTATTTAGACAGAATACCCTGACCAATAATTTGCATTTTCCCTGGAAAAGCATGTAAATTGGATACTACAGCATAAACTCATCTATTCTGATTTTTTAAAATACATCGATAGTGCATCTTCCTGGTTCCCCAGATTTTGTTATTGTTGTTTTTTAAAGTTGTTCTTCATTCATGTTTAAAGCAACATTAGTTAATATTTTTCATTCTCTATTTCATATATACCACTTCCTTTCTTTTCTTTTTTTTTTTTTAAGGAAGATACAGCTTTAAATAAGTAGGTTTGGTTGGCCAAGTTTCTTGTTGGTATACCATGGTAATCCTCTGGGTTACTAATTCTACTCTTGTAGAAAGATATACTAGTTTGAATACCCTTATGTGATATAAAGACTAGAAAAGAGAAAGTAAATATTTTCAAGTAAATATTTCCAAGAGATTCACTGATAAATGGAAACCAACCAGAGATTCAGAGAACTCCTCAAAAAAATTTTAGAATATGTAGGAAGAAGAAAAATAAGTGGGAGAGGGATAGATGGAAGGTTTAAGTTTACAGACACCTATAGATCCAGTATTATGTGAGTTTAATTAAAAAAATATTAGGCATCTGTCTATTATATACAAAATACTCTTCTCAGTACCATGCAGGATAAAAAGGGAGAAAAAAAGCCATATACCTCTGTCCTGAAAGAATTTTTATTCTAATACAACAGTAGACTAGGATTGGTAAACACATGGCACATGTTCCATTATTTTCTAATCCTTTTCCCATGACAGACATTACTAATCATTTATGGTATGGAGCTGGACAAGATCTCATTCTCCACCTCTTGATTGTAAGGCAATTATACTCCAATAAAGATATTAAAAAAAAAGAATCCTAAAATGAAAAAACAAAAAAGATCTCATTCTCCATTTCAATATTGTGATCCAGGCATTACCACCAGTCAATCTAATTTGGCACATGAAATAAAATCTATTTGTCACCTGGGGTTGGAGAGATGCATGCAAATTAACATCTGAGGCAGACTTTATTAAATGCTATACAGGGGATCAATATCATCTTTCAAGAAGAAAGTGGATGGGGGAGGTTAATTGGAAATGGTGGCTTTTAAGAAAGGCTCCACGGAGAAGGTGGCATTGAGCTGGACATTGAAGAATGAGTGTATCATTCATCCATTCATTTATTTGACAACAACTCACAAATCTCCTGGTATACCAGGCACTAGGCTGAGGGCTGAGCTCAGTGCTATATTTGATTCAAATCCCAGTTCTACTGCTGAGTTTCACTATAAAAATTTAGGAAAATCACTGAAACTTTATGGGCCTAAGTCTCCTCATCTGTTCAGTAAGGAGACAAGATGAGATGATAACTAACAGACTTCCTGGCTCTTTAAATTCTGTAATGCTGTGAAGATCACTCTGGCTAGAAACATGATAAGTGAGTAGCCACCACCCTTTTTTAGTATTTTCTAATTCAAATTATATTATAGTCTATTGATGTATCTAAAGTTTCTGCTTGAAGTCCAGGAGTGAGAAGGAAATGAATGAGGGAAAGATGGAGAACAAAGCATGTCCCTGTCCACTAAGGCTTCAGGGATGACAATGGAGGATTTTCTGCAGAGCAGTGTGTGGATAACTGCTTGTATTACTCATGGTAGGCTGAAGGAAGTATCCACAACCTTCCTTGCCTTAACAACAGGTGGGGCTTTGAACCATACAGTCACTCAGAGAACCCAGGATCCTTCTATCTTGTATCCTGACCATTAGAGCCTCAGGGTCCCCTGATGAACCCCCTATGTGCAGGCGCCTAAAAAGGAAGTTACCATGAGAAGGCACAGCTCTCCTAACTGCCTCATCTCAGATGTGACAGTGGTCACTGCCATTTTCATTTCTTTGGTGAGAATTTGCCTCATGACCACACTTAGAAGCAACAGGGATAGAATTATAATAAAGCTGAATGCCAGAGGAAAAGTAAACAGGTTTTGTGAATATTGGGCATTTTCTCCATCACACCCCTGTAACTGATAGGTGGTGGATAACCATTTTTGTCTCATCACTCACTCAAAATATCCATTCTCCCTCCTGTCAGTTTAGAGTGGAAAAAGATACTCTCAACATTGTAAAGGACAGAATTTCTTCATTGGTACTAGGACAATTCTCTAAACAGCCATGGTTGAGCAAAGCCTTCCCAGCATCTTTTTCTTCATAGATAAATGATCCAAGTCCCAAGATGGAGAACATTGGGACAGACAGAATAAAGGTCCACCAAAGATGTCCACGTCCTAATACCTGGAGCCTGTGTATATGTTATCTTACCTGGAAAATGGGGCTTTGAAGGTGTGATTAAATTCAGGATTTTGAAATGGGGAGATTATTCTGAGGTGAGCCCCATATAAGGGTCCGTATAAGTGAAAGAGGGCAGAGGAGAGTTAGAGAATATATGACGACAGAAGCAGAGGTCAGAGTGGTGTGATTTGAGAAAGAGCCAGCAAATAAAGGCTTTCAAAGAAGACCCCATGAGCCAAAGAATGTATGCAACCTCTAGAGCTGAAAAAGGCAAGGAAACATGTTAACACAGACCTGCCAACATGTTGATTTTAGTGCAGTGAAACCCAGAGGTCATGAGGTGACCTCAAGAACTGTAAGATAATAAATTTGTGTTGTTTTAAGCCACTAAGTCAGTGGCAATTTGTTACATCAGCAATAGAAAACTAATACGGAGACACAAGACCAAAATTGGTAATAGCTAATATTTACTCAGTGCACACTGTGTTCCAGGCATTTTTCTAAGCCTTACAATTGCTAACTCATTCAATTCTTAAAATAAACCTATGAGATACACACTATTATTAAGCCCATGAGGCAATGAGGAAGCTGGGGAATGGAGAGGCTAAGGACATTTCCCAAAGTCATACATCTAGTAAGTATTAGAACTAGGATAGCTTTCCATCACTGGGATCATATCATTAAAGAAAAAGTTGGATAAGATAGATTGACCAAGACACACACACACACACACACACACACCACAATATGTTGCAACTCCTTTCTTCAAGAGCCCAGGGGTTGAGACTGCTAATATTATTTTCAGTAAAGCTATAAAGAGGAAAAGCCAAACTACACTGGGGTTGGAGTCTATTTTTCTATTCCTCGAATCTGGTCTTGGCCATGTGACTTGATTTGACCAATGGGACATTAGTAAAAATGATGAGAGCAAAGCTTGAAAAGTGCTTGCACAGTGAAATTTACCCTATTGGTGCTTTTGGAACACAGCCACCAAAGGAAGAAGGCAGGGCTGGCTTAGTAGATGTTAGAACAGGTGGTCCAGTTGCCTCTATTACACTAGCCAAACTCCAGATATGTGAGTGAGGCCATCTGGGACCAACAAGCTGACTACAACCAGTCTTCTAGCTCAGGGGTCCCCAACCCCTGGGCCACAGACCAGTGCCAGTCTGCAGCCTGTTAGGAACTGGGCCGCACAGCAGGAGGTGAGCGACAGGCAAGAGCGAAGCTTCATCTGCAGCTCCCCATCGCTCGCATTACCACCTGGACCTTCCCCCACCCCCTGTCTGTGGAAAAGTTGTTTTCCACGAAACCGGTCCCCGGTGCCAAAAAGGTTGGGGACCGCTGCTCTAGCTGACCACAACCACATAAGTGAGCCTAGATAGGACCTGCAGAAGAACCACCCAGCTGAGCTCAGACCAAATTGCCAACCCCACAGAATCTCAAGTTAATAAATGATGAGTGTTTTTAGCCACCAAGTTTCAGAATAGCTCATCACACAGGAAAAAACTAACTCAAAATCAGGCCATTGGGAAGTTACAGCACTTTGGGAACCATATTCAATGCCTTATGCCATCTCCACTAAATCCTGACTGTATTCTAAGGGATTATGTGTTGGGCTTGATGATTGAACAAATTAACTACCCTGTGAGCCTCTTTACAAACTTTGTGAAAATAAAAGTAGCAATCTCAACCACTGTGCTCCTAAGCAAAAGGAAATGTACTACTTTTAACCAAAAAGATAACAGACGTCATAGGAATTTTATATGTAAGAAAAATTTTATCTATTTAACATTAACAACGTCTGCAGTTTTATGAAAATGCTTAGCATTTCTGTGAAGGTCTTAGTGTCTTTTAGCCATAGTTTTCCAGTTTCCACTTTAATATCTTTAAAACAAATAGAAACTTGGTTTCTTTTTCTTTCTTAAGAAAAAAATAATTGTTTGAACTATAACTCAGGACATCAGAAAGCAGTTTCTTTTAAAATATGGAAAAAGGTTTTTTTTAGGAGTAAGTATTAAAGAAGAATAACAAGACCCCAACAGAAAAGTCCCATAATTGTTGCTGCTACCTCAATCTAATTTATTATAGTGCATTTTTGACCCAAAGACAGTTCATCATCATACCCCAGATTTCTAAATGTTCAAAGTGAAAACTCATGATTGTAGAAACCACACCATTGCTGTTATTTAACAAACTCCATTCCATTTTTCAAAATAGTTTATGCATTCCTAGAGTCTCCAGAAAATGTTGTACCTTGCCTCTGATTTCACCTAGGGAAATTATACTTCCCTATTTTCCACAACCCTTCTAACGCCACTGTTCAAAAATCAAATTGTTTTTCTAGAAGTCACCAGTAACGTTTCACATTTTAAGCAACACAAAAAAAGAAGCATGGTTCTGGCTCATTCAGTGATTTATGACTAACCCCTTCTGAGCAATTCCTATTTATACACTCATTTGTCGTGTCTCTTGGTGATATATTTTTGGCAGCATCACTGGACACAATATAGAGTGTCCCATTTCTTCCTCTGAATCATAAGAAAACATTTAGCAGAAGTGAAATGATATTGCCTTTTAATTTTCTTGTAGAAATCTATGGTTTGTGTAACATGACTCAGTCCAGTTCTGATTAATGGGGATGCATTTTACTCTCTGCAACTGCCAAGTCCACAGGTATTAAAAGCTCTCACAATCCAAATACTGGAATTAAATGCAAAGCCCCGTGAGCTCAGAATTTACTGCTCTAAGGAAGAGATTACAAAGGAATTGGAAATAAATCCAGTGGTAAATTTAAAGAGGTTCCTGAGCTACTGTTTTCTCCTGAAATGGATTCCTTGTGACCCTGGTGGATAAGTTGCTTGGATAAGAGCCGACCCCAAACTAACCTTTGTATTAGCAACGATGTAAGCAATGACCCCCTGCAACTACGTGATTATCACATACAAGTTTGGAGGCTGATGTACTATATACAAGGTAGGATTATCCTGTTGGGACCATCAATGGTGAAGTCATGCTTAATGTCATTTACCCTCAGACAGGAAACCTGAACACAGAAACAGTTCCTCTCAAAGCATTGCCCTGACCACATTAGTATCTCTGCCCAAACTTTGATCATTCTCTGATGCTTATGAAAATAAATTCAAAGCCCCTAACTGGATGTAAAATTATCCCCCAGTATTGACATTCACAAACCCCATTTTCAGACAAGACATTTCCTATCCTTTTTCCTCCATCTGCTTTGTTCATCATGCTCCCCCTTACTGGAAAAAACATCTGTTATGTTTCAAGGCTCTCTGATGCTACTTCCTCAGTGACATGATCCACCTTCCCTCAGCTGGAACTGATGTCTTTATCCTTTTAAATGCTCTAGCATTTTTCGCACTTTTGTAGAACTACTAGTCAGCTCAGGCTGCCATAATGAAATACAATAGACTGGATACTATAAACGACAGAAATTTTTTCTCACAGTTGTAGAGATTAGAAGTCAAAGATCAGGGTTCTGGCTGATTCAGTTTCTCTTGAGAGTTCTCTTCCTCGTTTGCAGACAGAAGCCTTCTCACTGTGTCTTCACATGGCCCTTTCCTCAGTAGGTGTCTGCAAAGAGAGAGCAAGGTGTTTGGAGTCTCATAAAGACACTAATCCCATCAGATCAGAGCCCCACCCTTATGACCTCATTTAACCTTAACTACTAGCTTAGAGGCCCCATCTCTAAATACAGCCACACTGGGGGCTAGGGCCTCAACATATGAAATTTGGGAGGACACATTCAGCCCACAAGTACCTACTAATTATTCTTTTTAATTAATTCAAAAATATTTATTAAGCAACAATGCACCACTATACTATGTGCTGGGACTAGAAAGATGAATAAATAATAGTTCCTGATCTTAATAGTTCAAAAACTGGTAAAGGAAACAGGAATGTAAAATAATACTTACTATGATTACAATAAGGTTTAATTAGCATGATCAGTCATTATGGGCGTGCATATCTTATTTCCCCTTTTAAAACTTAAGCTACTTGAGCTAAGTGTAAGATACATCTCCTGAGAAAACATGGGTAGAGATTTGAGTCTTGATGAGATGCTTATCTCTACAGAGACTCTAGTTTAGTCTCTCAGGAATACATACCTTTTTTTCTGGATACTCCAGAAAAAAAACTCCCCTTTTTTTTTTAACGTCTTTATTGGGGTATAATTGCTTTACAATGGTGTGTTAGTTTCTGCTTTATAACAAAGTGAATCAGCTATACATATACATATATCCCCATATCCCCTCCCTCTTGCATCTCCCTCCCACCCTCCCTATCCCACTCCTCTAGGTGGTCACAAAGCACCGAGCTGATCTCCCTGTGCTATGCAGCTGCTTCTCACTAGCTATCTATTTTACATTTGGTAGTGTATATATGTCCATGACACTCTCTCACTCCCTTTTTATTATTATCACCATCCTCAGCTTAAATCCCTAGGTGGTTCCTCTACTGTGCAATGCTGGGTTAAATAACTGAAACCATTTTCATTCTGTTTTATATCCTGCCCCTCTATCATCTCAAGCAGAACTGGTCTAAATATCCACTCCAGGCAGTCTTCTAGCTGGGACTCCCCTTGTCATATTTGTCCTTCCAAGGGCAAAGGCTGTTCCCAGTATACCACTAGTACACCTCATCTTACCATGACCTTAGTCTGAGAGAGTGGATCCAAGTTTAAATATGCTTCTGTTGGAAGGTGCACTATACTGCCTATGGTGATTCCATTGTTCAACCTTTAAATATTTGTTTTGTTCTTCAAACATAACAGCTCCTCTTACCTAGGAAAATGATGATGGCCAGTGGTGGGGGATAAGTAGAGGGCAGCTATAGGCCTGGAGGTCTCCCTAGAGGTTAGAGAGGGTGACCCACACCAAGGCCTATCACTGATTTATGTCTACATATATCACAGCACCTAACCTAGGGCCTGGCCCATAGTAGGTGTTCAGACAATGCTTATTAAATGACTAAATGAAGTAATTACTGGCTTATTCCCTGCCAAAGAGTTTATTCACTTTCTTAGATGTGGTCATAAACAAACCATATAATCTAATGTTTGTAATTGGACTTGAAAATCACTGAACCAAATTCCCACTCATTCTCTTTCCATCTGAGTATCGTATACATAACTGGATAAAATCCATCCTCTGCAACGCACAGTAACCTTAGGGCTCCCAGAAGACTTCTTCAGACAACAAGACACCTGCTGCTTTACAGCTCACATTCAACAATAGCCCAGATTGCTATAACCAGCTACACAGGCTTCTAATCACCAAGCTTGTTGCAGCAACCGCGTCTCCAGCACATAAGCACCTCCAAATGGGGTGTTGATTGTATTGCATAATGCTTTCCAGAAAAGGATCAGTGCATCAGAAGTATGACAAGGACAGATTGTCCTGATCTTCATCTTAACCTCAGAGCTAACTGGCAAGCAGAATTCCACTAAATTTACCCATCTCTCAACAACTATTTATAGAGGTAGTTTGGTATGCTGAGGCCTACATTAACATTTTTCCCTAACATCTTATTAAAAGTTTTAAACACACATTAAATTTGACAAAATTTACTGTGAACACTCATATTTCTGCCACTTAAATTCTACAATTAACATTTCCTATACTGGCTTTATCACATATTACCAGTTACAGACTGAATGTGTTCCGTAAAAAATTATACTTTGTTTAAGCTCTAACTTCCAATGTGATTGTATTTGGAGACAGGGCCTTTGGGAGGTAATTAGGTTTAGATTAAGTCATGAGCATGGACCCTTCTGATGGGTTAGTGGCTTTATGAGAATAGGAGGAGAGAACTCATGCCCCAACCCTCCAAACACGGACAGCAAGAAAGTAGGCCGTCTGAAAGCCAGGAAGAGAGCTCTCATCTGAATTTACTGGCACCTTCATTATGGACTCTTGGCCTCTAGAACTGTGAGAAAATAAATATCTGTTGTTTAAGCTACTTATTCTGTAGTATTTTTCTTTGGTAACCTGAGTTAAAACAGATTTTGGTACCAAGAAGTAGGGAGCTGCTGTAACAGATACCTAAAATGTAGAAGCAGCTTTGGAAAGGAGTAACAGGTAAAAGCGGGAGCAGTTTTGAGGTGTGTGCTAAAAATATGGATGTTAAGGGTGATTCTGGTGAGAGCCCAGAAAGAAAAGAGCTGGAGAGAGAACTTCCAGCTTCTGAGAATGTATGAAAATCATGAGTAGGGTGTTGGTAGAATATGGGCATTAAAGGCCATTCTGGTGAGGTCTCTGACAGAAATAAGGAACACGTTATTGGAAGCTGGATGAAAGGTGATGCTTATTATGAAGTGGCAAAGAACTTGGCTAAATTTTGTTCATGTTCTAGTGTTTTGTGGAAGGTTGCACTTGAAAGCAAGGAGAGGAAATGGATTCTTCTAACCTAGAGCCTCCAGAAAGGATACAGAACTGTTACGTCTTGATTTTAGCTTAGTGAGATTCATGTCAGACTTCTCAACCACAGAACTGTGAAATAATAAGTATGTGTGGTTTTAAGCCAGTAAGGTTTTTGTCATTTGTTACAGCAGACATAGGAAATTAACACAGAGGTAGATATTCACATATTTGCATATATTCACATATTTGCATATATTCACATATTATTATGATGCTATGTGACGAGCCCTATGATGTAAGCAGGTACCCATCTATGTTAGAGCACGGTCAAGGAAGGATGTGAATCCTTCTCAATAGATGAACAAGAAAGAGTATATCATGCAGACAAGCAGGAAAGGATTTTTTTTCTAGACAGAAGGAACATTTCTGTAAAGTCCCAGAGACTTGAAGAAATGTAATATATTCTTGAAATGGTAAACTGTATGAAGAGTTATGGCAGTCATTTTTAATCCTTCCAAAGCCTCTCTTTTTCTAACAAATATTTTGTAGCTCCTCTTTATTACTCTGAAATAAAATACATAGTTATTATAACCTACTCCAGATGTATGCATATATTTATTTATGTACATATACCTATTATATATCTTATGTAAATTTATATTCATATATACAAATAGTCTTGATCATAATATAAGGGAGGAATAAAAGTAATTTATAATAAAATAATATATATTTCAATATAGAATTGCTTCTCAGCATGACTACCTCTGAATATATAATAAAGTAGCCATTTGCTTATATCTGTGCCTAGTTTCACAGTGAATGCAACAGGTGTAAGTGCAAAGTAACAGACATGTTATATTGGAAACTCAGATTCCATAAGTGCTGTTGTCATCAATGACAGTGTTTTCCAAAAACGGTGATAAAATATCCATACATTTCTGGAAAACCAAAGTATACTTTTTTCAATGTAAAACATAGTTGCATTTCCTAGAAAAATCAATGTAAAGTAAAATTATGTTTTAAAAAAAGGTGAGTTCAGGAGAAAGAACTTCGGGGAAAGATTATTTGCTCTTGAAATTAAAATGAGTGCATGAAGAGAAGCTTTCTGTCTGTGCCTCTGGCTCCTGAGAGACATGGTAGTGCTTGAACCTGCTGTGGACCTGAAATCATAGAGAGAGTGCTGAGGACAAAAGTCAGCATGAGTCTTTGGTGAGATCATTGAGCTGTTGAATTTAATAAACCCAAAAACTCCCTATGTTCAAAATTATAACATAAGATACATTCTTTTATTAGGTCAATTCTATTTTTTTCCCTATTACAGCCCAAAGCAATGCAATGTACCCACTGAGGATGTGAGTCTGTCACTGTGTCACAGGCTGATTAGGTGTAGCAGATGCTGTCAGTGGCCTATCCTTATCTTTCTCAGAGCTGTTATGAGAATATGATAAACTATGCAAAAAAAAAAAAAAACCTAAACATTTCTGGGCACATGTTCAGTTCTCCATAATTGATAGTCTTTGCTCATATTATACAAAAGATAAGCATAAGGTATATGAGCTGTATAGTAGACTCCTAGTGCTGCTGTAACTAATTACCATAAACTTAGTGGCTTAAAACAATGCAAATTGGGCTTCCCTGGTGGCGCAGTGGTTGAGAGTCCACCTGCCGATGCAGGGCACATGGGTTCGTGCCCCGGTCCGGGAAGATCCCACATGCCGCGGAATGGCTGGGCCCGTGAGCCATGGCCGCTGAGCCTGCGCGTCCGGAGCTTGTGCTCCGCAATGGGAGAGGCCACAACAGTAAGAGGCCCGCATATCGCAAAAAAAAAAAAAAAAATGCAAACTGATTATCTTACATTTCTGTAGTTCAGAAGTCCAAAACAAGTTTCACTAGGCTAAAACCAAGGTGTCAGGCAGGCTGCACTCCTTTCTGGAGGTTGTAGGAGAGAAGCTATCCCTTTGCCCCTTCTGGTTTCTAAAGGCTGCCCTTTCTCTATATTCCTTTCTCTATGTTCCTAGCCAGCAATCTCATCATTCTAACCCCTGCTCCAGTCATCACATCTCCTTCTCTGCCTCTGACTCCCCTGTGTCCCTCTTACAAGGACCCTAATGATTATATCTGGTCCACCAGGATAATCCAGGATATACTCCCATCTTAGGATCCGTGAATAATCACATCTGCAAAGTCACTTTTGCCATGTAAGGTGACACTCACGTAGGTCCTGCCTACCACACATTGGAAGAGAGTAATAGCTGGATTCAATGGTACCAGATGGTTAGAAGAGCATTTTGAAGAAAAGAATTAGGCGTTCTTCCTTATACATCTTAAGCTTTGTACCACCATAACAGTGCTGGCTTCAGGCACAGTTGGGTCCATGCACTCAAACAACATCAGGAATGTTTCCCTTTTTTTATCCCTTGACTCTGTTTTCCTCTGAGTTTTCTTCATTCTTGGGCAGGTAGGCAGGCAAGATGGCCATCAGCAGTACCAGGTACATATTCTAAGAGTTAAGGACCCCACAGAAAAGAGAAAAGTTTCTCTCGAGTAAAAACAGCCTTATTCCCCAATAGTTTTATCAAAAAACCAGGACCAGCTGACTCTGATAGGCCTGACAAAGTCCCTATGCTCATGCCCAGAGCCAGCATATGGGGCCAGTGCTAATCAAATCACAGAAACTAAGAGTGAAGTGTTTCTCCAAAAATAAATCAGGGCGTTGTGATCAGAGAAAGAAGGAATGGATGCTGAGTGGGCAAAACCAAAGATACTCTTCCTAACTCCCTTTATAATGGCTGGTAATCAGCCCTCTGGTGCCCCTTTTGGGTGGGAGTACCAGATATTTGTGTTTTTGTCTTCCTTGCTATGGTGAGCAAAGCCTCCTGGCAGTGACAAAGTGCTACACAGCCAAACTAAGTAGATTTAGAAAGAGAACAGAAGCAGATTTCATTCCCAAGCATGAGGAACCATCCTGCTCTTCCACAGATATGCCTAATCTCTTTTTTATTTTTGTAGAAAGAAGAGTGAATTTTATGTTTGCTGAGGGTCCAGGGAACCACTTGGAGGTTCCAGAAGCTCTGGCTCATAGACAGGTGTTCAAAAGCTAAGAAAGAAAAGTGAAGAGTTGCAAACCTGGGACTCTTTCCTAGAGTGACTTCATGGGTCTCAGGATACATATAGTTTAAGCAGAAGGCTATGGAGGCAGATGGCTTGGGTGGGAACCCAGCTTCATCGTTTTCCCACTCTGTGGAGCTTATTCTATTTCCCTAAACCTATTTTCCTCATCTGTGAAATATATATCATAATAGCACCTAACTTGTGTGATTAGTTCAAAAATTAAATGTTAGCTAGTGTATCAGGACTGCTGTGCAGAAAGTATTTTAGACATGGTCTAATTCCACCCACAAGCCTGAAAATGTTGACTCACCTGCCAAACATCACACAGATATAGGTGAACCAGTAAAGACTAGAATTCATTCCTTTCAGCAGCCACACTAGTGTAGGGTCAAATGCTGGAGTAACCATGAAACTAGCTCTCAAGAAGCTCTTACTATAGGCAAGTTACTCCACTGCATTGGGGATTTATAAGCATCATTTTATAAAAACTTCACAATAACTCTAAAACAATCCTTGCTGGAACATATGAGAAAACTGAAAGTAAGTGACATTAAACCGCTCAGTCCAAAGCACACAGTTTTAAATAGTAGAACCAAGTCTGCTGTTTTGGGTTTTTTAAAACATCTTTATTGGAATATAATTGCTTTATATTGTTGTGTTAGTTGCTGCTGTATAACAAGTTAATCAGCTATACGTATACATATATCCCCATATCCCCTCCCTCTTGTATCTCCCTCACACCCTATATACCCCACCCCTCTAGGTGGTCACAAACCACCTAGCTGATCTCCCTGTGATATGCGGCTGCTTCCCATTAGCTATCTATTTTACATTTGGTAGTGTATATATGTCAATGCCACTCTCTCACTTCGTCCCAGCTTACACTTCCCCCCTCCCCATGTCCTCAAGTCCATTCTCTACATCTGCATCTTTATTCCTATCCTACCCCTAGGTTCTTCAAAACCATATTTTTTTCTTAGTTTCCATATATATGTGTTAGCCTACGGTATTTAGTTTTTCTATTTCTGACATACTTCACTCTGTATGACAGACTCTAGGTCCATCCACCTCACTACAAATAACTCAATTTCATTTCTTTTTATGGCTAATATTCCATTGTATATATGTGTCACATCTTCTTTATCCACTCATCAGTCAATGGACACATAGGTTGCTCCCATGTCCTGGCTACTGTAAGTAGTGCTGCAATGAACAAAAACATAATTTTTGAATTATGGTTTTCTCGGGGTATATGCCCAGTAGTGGGATTGCTGGGTCATATGGTAGTTCTATATTTAGTTCTCTAAGGAACCTCCATACTGTTCTCCATAGCAGCTGTATCAATTCACATTCCCACCAACAGTGCAAGAGGGTTCCCTTTTCTCCACACCCTCTCCAGCATTTATTGTTTCTAGATTTTTTGAGGATGGCCATTCTGACCAGTGTGAGGTGATACCTAATTGTAGTTTTGCATTTCTCTAATGATTAATGATGTTGAGCATCCTTTAATGTGTTTGTTGGCAATCTGTTTATCTTCTTTGGAGAAATGTCTATTTAGATCTTCTGCCCATTTTGGGATTGGGCTGTTTTTCTGATATTGAGCTGCATGAGGGGCTTATATGTTATGGTCATTAATCCTTTGTCAGTTCCTTCATTTGCAAATATTTTCTCCCATTCTGAGGGCTGTCTTTTGGTCTTGTTTATGGTTTTCTTTGCTGTGCAAAAGCAAAAGTATCATTAGGTTCCACATGTTTATTTTTGGTTTTATTTCCATTCCTCTGGGAGGTGGGTCAAAAAGGATTGTGCTGTGATTTATGTCATAGAGTGTCCTGCCTATGTTTTCCTCTAAGAGTTTTATAGTGTCTGGCCTTACATTTAGGTCTTTAATCCATTTTGAGTTTATTTTTGTGTGTGGTGTTAGGGAGTGTTCTAATTCCTTTCTTTTACATGCAGCTGTCCAGTTTTCCCAGCACCACTTATTGAAGGGGCTGTCTTTTCTCCATTGTATATTCTTGCCTCCTTTATCAAAGATAAGTTGAGCATATGTGTGTGGGTTTACCTCTGTTTTCTATCCTGTTCCATTGATCTATATTTCTGTTTTTGTGCCAGTACCATACTGTCTTGATTACTGTAGCTTTGTAGTATAGTCTGAAGACAGAGAGACTGATTCCTTCAGCTCCGTTTTTCTTTCTCAAGATTGTTTTGGCTATTCGAGGTCTCCTGTGTTCCTATACAAATTGTGAAATGTTTTGCTCTAGTTCTGTGAAAAATGCCACTGGTAGTTTGATGGGGATTGCATTGAATCTGTAGATTGCTTTGGGGAGTATAGTCATTTTCACAATGTTGATTCTTCCAACCCAAGAACATGGTATATCTCTCCATCTGTTGGTACCATCTTTAATTTCTTTCATCAGTGTCTTATAGTTTTCTGCACACAGCTCTTTTGTCTCCTTTGGTAGGTTTATTCCTAGGTATTTTATTCTTTTTATTGAAATGGTAAATGGGAGTGTTTCCTTAATTTCCCTTTCAGATTTTTCATCATTAGTGTATAGGAATGTAAGAGATTTCTGTGCAATAATTTTGTATCCTGCTACTTTACCAAATTCATTGATTAGCTCTAGTAGTTTTCCGGTAGCATCTTTAGGATTCTCTATGTATAGTATCATGTCATCTGCAAACAGTGACAGCTTTACTTCTTTTCCGATTTGGATTCCTTTTATTTCTTTTTCTTCTCTGATTGCTGTGGCTAAAACTTCCAAAACTATGTTGAATTAGAGTGGTGAGAGTGGACAAACTTGTTTTGTTCCTGATCTTAGTGGAAATGGTTTCAGTTTTTCACCACTGAGAACGATGCTGGCTGTGGGTTTGCCATATATGGCCTTTATTATGCTGAGATAAGTTCTCTCTATGCCTACTTTCTGGAGGGTTTTTATCATAAATGGGTGTTGAATTTTGAAAGGAAAAAGAAAAGAAAAAGCTTTTTTGGCATCTATTGAGATGATCATATGGTTCTTCTCCTTCCATTTGTTAATATGGTGTATCACATTGATTGATTTGCATATATGGAAGAATCCTTGCATTCCTGGGACAAACCCAGTTGATCATGGCTTATGATCCTTTTAATGTGCTGCTGGATTCTGTTTGGTAGTGTTTTGTTGAGGATTTTTGCATCTATGTTCATCAGTGATATTGGCCTATAGTTTTTTTTGGTAACATCTTTCTCTGGTTTTGGTATCAGGGTGATGGTGGCCTTGTAGAATTAGTTTGGGAGTGTTTCTCTCTCTGCTATATTTTGGAAGAGTGTGAGAAGGATAGGTGTTAGCTCTTCTCTAAATGTTTGATAGAATTAGCCTGTGAAGCCACCAGGTCCTGGGCTTTTGTTTGTTGGAAGATTTTTAATCCCAGGGTCAATTTCAGTGCTTGTGATTGGTTGGTTTATATTTTCTATTTCTTCCTGGTTCAGTTTCAGAAGGTTGTGCTTTTCTAAGAATTTGTCCATTTCTTCCAGGTTGTCCATTTTATTGGCATATAGTTGCTTGTAGTAATCCCTCATGATCCTTTGTATTTCTGCAGTGTCAGTTGTTACTTCTCCTTTTTCATTTCTAATTCTGTTGATTTGAGTCTTCTCGCTTTTTTCTTAATGAGTCTGGCTAAAGGTTTATCAATTTTGTTTATCTTCTCAAAGCACCAGCTTTTAGTTTTATTGATCTTTGTTATCATTTCCTTCATTTCTTTTTCATTTATTTCTGATCTCATCTTTAAGATTTGTTTCCTTCTGCTAACTTTGGGATTTCTTTGTTCTTCTTTCTCTACTTGCTTTAGGTGTAAGGTTAGGTTGTTTATTTGAGACGTTTCTTGTTTCTTAAGGTAGGATTGTATTGCTATAAACTTCCCTCTTAGAACTGCTTTTGCTGCATCCCATAGGTTTTTGGACATAGTGTTTTCATTGTAATTTGTTTCTAGACATTTTTTGATTTCCTCTTTGATTGATTCAGTGATCTCTTGGTTATTTAGTAGTGTATTGTTTAGCCTCCATGTGTTTGTATATTTTACAGTTTTTATTTTCCTGTAATTGATATCTAGTCTCATAGCATTGTGGTCAGAAAAGGTACTTGATACAATTTGAATTTTCTTAAATTTACCAAGGCTTGATTTGTGACCCACGATATGATCTATCCTGGAGAATGTTCCATGAGTACTTTAGAAGAAAGTGTATTCTGTTGTTTTTGGATGGAATGTCCTATAAATATCAATTAAGTCCTTCTTGTTTAATGTATCATTTAAAGCTTGTGTTTCCTTATTTATTTTAATTTTGGATTATCTGTCTATTGGTGAAAGTGAGGTGTTAAAATCCCTTACTATGGTTGTGTTACTGTCAACTTCCTCTTTTATGGCTGTTAGCATTTGCCTTATGTATTGAGGTGCTCCTATGTTGGGTGCATGAATATTTACAACTGTATATCCTCTTCTTGGATTGATCCCTTGATCATTATGTAGTGTCCTTCTTTGTCTCTTCTAATCGTCTTTATTTTAAAGTCTATTTTGTCTGATATGAGAATTGCTACCCCTGCTTCCTTTTGATTTCCATTTGCATGGAATATCTTTTTCCATCCCCTCATTTTCAGTCTGTATGTGTCCCTAGGTCTGAAGTGGGTCCCTTGTAGACAGCATATATACAGGTCTTGTTTTTGTATCCATTCAGCCAGTCTATGTCTTTTGGTTGGAGCATTTAATCCATTTACATTTAAGGTAATTATCGATATGCATGTTCCTATTCCCATTTTCTTAATTGTTTTCAGTTTGTTATTGTAGGTCTTTTCCTTCTCTTGTGTTTCCTGCCTAGAGAAGTTCCTTTAGCAGTTGTTGTAGAGCTGGTTTGGTGGTGCTGAACTCTCTCAGCTTTTGCTTGTCTGTAAAGGTTTTAATTTCTCCATCAAATCTGAATGAGATCCTTCCTGGGTAGAGTAATTTTGATTGTAGGTTTTTCCCTTTCATCAATTTAAATATGTACTGCCACTCCCTTCTGGCCTGCAGAGTGTCTGCTGAAAGATCAGTTGTTAACCTTATGGAGATTCCCTTGTATGTTATTTGTTGCTTTTCCCTTGCTGATTTTAAAATTTTTTCTTTATGTTTAATTTTTGATAGTTTGATTAATATATATCTTGACATGTTTGTCCTTGTATTTATCCTGTATGGGAGTCTCTGTGCTTCCTGGACTTGATTGACTATTTCCTTTCCCATATTAGGGAAGTTTTCAACAATAATCTCTTCAAATATTTTCTCAGTCCCTTTCTTTTTCTCTTCCTCTTCTGGGACCTGTATAATTCTAATGTTGGGTTTTTTAATGTTGTTCCAGAGGTCTCTGAGACTCTCGTCAATTCTTTTCTTTCTTTTTTCTTTATTCTGCTCTGTGGCAGTTATTTCCACTCTTTTATCTTCCAGATCACTTATCTGTTCTTCTTCCTCTATTATTCTGCTATTGATTCCTTCTAGGGAATTTTTAATTTCATTTATTGTGTTGTTCATCATTGTTTGTTTGCTCTTTAGTTCTTCTAGATCCTTGTTAAATGTTTCTTGTATTTTCTCCATTCTATTTCCAAGATTTTGGACCCTCTTTACTATCATTATTCTGAATTCTTTTTCAGGTAGAATGCCTATTTCTTCTTCTTTTGTTGGTTTTGGTGGGTTTTTACCTTGCTCCTTCATCTGCTGCATATTTCTCTGTCTTCTCATTTTGCTTAACTTATTTAGTTTGGGGTCTCCTTTTCACAGTCTGCAGGTTCATAGTTCCCACTGTTTTTGGTATCTGCCCCCAGTGGGTAAGGTTGGTTCAATGGGTTGTCTAAGCTTCCTGGTGGAGGGGACTGGTGCCTGTGTTCTGTTGGATGAAGCAGGATCTTGTCTTTCTGGTGGGCAGGACCACATCTGGTGGTGTGTTTTGGGGTGTCTGTTACCTTATTATGATTTAGGCAGCCTCTGTAATGGGTGGGGTTGTGTTCCTGTCTTGCTAGTTGTTTGGCATGGGGTGTCCAGTACTGGAACTTTGCTGTTCATTGAGTGGAGGTGTGTCTTAGTGTTGAGGTGGAGATCTCTGGTAGAGCTCAAGCTGACTGATATTATGTGGTCCAGGAGGTCTGTGGTGGTCCAATGTCCTGAACTCATCTTTCCCACGTCAGAGGCTTAGGCCTGACCTCCAGCTGGAGCACCAAGACCCTGTCAGCCATGTGACCCAGAAGAAAAGTGAGAAAAACACAGAAAGAAAGGAAATAAAATAAAGTTATTAAAATAAAAAATTTAAAACATATTATTAAAATAAAAAAAGAAGAAAGCAACCAAGCCAATAAACAAATCCACCAGTGATAACAAGTGCTAAAAACTAAACTAAGATAACCATAGAAATCAGAAACTAGTCAGTTGCATACAGCAAACCCCAAGTCTACAGTTGTTCCCAAAGTTCACTACCTCAATTTTGGGATGATTCATTGTCTATTCAGGTATTCCACAGTTGCAGGGTACATCAAGTTGATTATGGAGATTTAATCCACTGCTCCTGAGGCTTCTGGGAGAGATTTCCCTTTCTCTTCTTTGTTCGCACAGCTCCTGGGGGTTCAGCTTTGGATTTGGCCCCACCTCTGCATGTAGGTCACCCTCTGGCCTCTTTTCTTTGCTCAGACAGGAGGGGGTTAAAAGAGCATCTGATTAGGGGCTCTGGCTCACTCATGCCAGGGGGAGGGAGGGGTAGAGAATGCAGGGTGAGCCTGCTGCAGCAGAGGCCAGCATGACATTGCAACAGCCTGAGGTGTGCCAGGTGTTCTCTCGGGGAAGTTGTCCCTGGATCACGGGACCCTGGCAGTGACGGGCTGCACAGGCTCCTGGGAGGGGAGGTGTGGTTAGTGACCTGTGCTTGTACACAGGCTTCTTGGTGGCTGTAGCAGCAGCCTAAGCATCTCACGCCCATCTCTGGTGTCCATGCTGATAGCCGCCGCTCACGCCCGTCTCTGGAGCTCGTTTAGGCGTGCTCTGAATCCCCTCTCCTTGTGCAAACCGAAACAATGGTCTCTTGACTCAGGCAGTTCCAGACTCTTTCTCGGACTCCCTCCTGGCTAGCCATGGTGCACTAGCCCCCTTCAGGCTGTGTTCACGCTGCCAACCCCAGTCCTCTCCCTGGGATCCAACCTCCGAAGCCGGAGCTTCAGCTCCCAGCCCCCGCCCATCCCGGCGGGTGAGCAGACAAGCCTCTCGGGCTGGTGAGTGCTGGTCAGAGCCAATCCTCTGTGCGGGAATCTCTCCACTTTGCCCTCCGCACCCCTGTTGCTGTGCTCTCCTCCGTGGCTCTGAAGCTTCCCCCCTGCCACCCCCCGTCTCCTCCAGTGAAGGGGCTTCCTAGTGTGTAGAAAATTTGCCTCCTTCATAGCTCCCTCGCAGAGGCGCAGGTCCCTCCCCTATTCTTTTGTCTCTGTTTTTTCTTTTTTCTTTTGCCCTACCCAGGTATGTGGGGAGTTTCTTGCCTTTTAGGAAGTCTGAGGTCTTCTGCCAGCATTCAGTAGGTGTTCTGTAGGAGTTGTTCCACATGTAGAAGTATTTTTGATGTATTTGTGGGGAGGAAGGTGCTCTCCATGTCTTACTCCTCCGCCATCTTGAAGGTCCTCTTCACCAAGTCTGATTTTAAGCCTCTGTACACTCTTACTGACCTTCCTCACTCAGTGCGAGCACAGTGGGGTAAAGATCAGGACAGGGATAAACAGATACCAACGAGCCATGTTGAAGGAAGATCCATAGTCAGAATTCCCAGCAGATGGAAGTTGGTGTTTGAACTCAGGTAACTTGTAGTTCAAGTGTATAGCCAAGATATATGGAAAACACGTATAAGGATGGAAAATACTTTGTGCTTTCTATATTCTGTGTAATGTTATGCAGCTTAGCTTATTTTATTAATAAAATCATTTCATTTACAGTAGTATTGGCTTGATTTTATACATGAGGAATCCAGGAAACTGAGAAAGCTTAGCAATTTTGGAATAGCTTAGCAATTTTCCCAGGACCAGCTTGCTAGTGAGCGGTAGATCCAGGATACAAACATAGGCCTAGATGCTTGATCAGGACTCCTTCCATCGAGTCACACAAAGAAAATCCCTAACCAAGTGCCCAGCCAGCAGCTGCACAGAGCTCATATACACAGCTCGGCAGGACTCACATGCCTGCAATTTTCTTCTTTCTTGCCTGTTACAGTCCTGGTGTTACCAGTGTATTTAATTCTTGCAATTTGCACTGTTTTTCACAATCTCTTCTCATTCCCTAAAAGTACTTTCTCAATAGCTATACTGTTTGTCATGAAACTAGGCCTAAAGGATGTGTGGAAATTAACCCACATGCTGCTAAACTGAGTTCAGAGAGCCCAACTGATGCAAAACGACTGGAACACGTCCCACAAGCAGGAGCCACCATGCAAGGAGCTGGTTCTTGTTCTTGACCTTTAATCAGCTCCCCTATAAGTCAGGGGTGGTGAGAGGGAAGCTTACTGGCCTTAGACAGTGTTCTCTGTTGCTTATTTGGTAAGAGGGAAATAAAAGTCCAGTGTACTCTGTTTCCCCTATGTATGTGCCATTGTCTGTAATACAGAGATGACTATGACCCAGACACTGTCCTCAAGAGATTCATAGTCTGGTGGGAGCAACAGGCCAAGCAATAATTATAACAACACAGGAAGCGTGAGGTCCATGGGACCCAGGAGCAGGGCCAGCTTCAAGGTCATGTGATTTGTGTAGCTGCACAGGGCCCTGTGCTTAGTAGGGTCCCTGTTTGGTTTAATGTTCTGTTATTACTGTCTTGAAATTCTTGAACAAGAGACCCCATTTTCATTTTGCACTGGGTCCTACAAATTATGGAGCCTGTCCCGCATGACACACATTCCTTGCCTATGCTGTTGGTAACAGAAATGACCCAAGCAAGTGTGATACCCCTTGAAGGTTAGAAAACAATAAGAAAGTGGGAGAGGACACTACTTTTACTTTTGCAAAGAGGTGTGAAAGAATGTGAGGAGGCAAGAACTCCCAGTATTTCTGGGTAAGTAAATGAGAAGCCTTGGACAGGGAATAGAATGCATAGGAGTTGAGAAGGAAAAAGTAGGTGGAGTCAGAACAGAGTTTACTTTGGATGGCATCCTCAGGAGTGGGAGTTTTATCTTGTAAGTGATAAGGAACTCCTGGAGAGATGACGGGGGAGTGGCAGATTAGACCATCATTTTAGAGAAACTGCAATGGGTGAAAAATGAATTTTAAAATTTAAAAATTTACCCTTTAAAAAAAGGGTAAGGGTGAAACAGAGAGTGACAAATTAGTAGGCAGTTGTACCCATCCAGCCAAGCAGTAAGGACAACAATAGGAAAGGAGAGGAAGTAATGAAGCAAAGAAATATTTAGGAAATAAAATTCCTATAATGGGGCATGACAAACATTTCAAGTTTTCTGCCTTATGTTGATTTTCTTCTTCCTCCTTATTAATACATAACTCAATCTGAGGGTGGACAGTAAGAAATTAAAATCCTCTTTCATTTTTTGAAGTTGGAGAATGTCATGTGACAAAGTCTTGGCCCGTGAGATATATACAAAAGGCACTGGCCCACCAGTGAAGGGCATCTTCTAGGAAAGCTACTTTGTTCTGATAAAAAAAAGGGACAGACTCAGCTGATACATGTCTTTTGTTCATGGCCCTCCCAATTTCTTCCCATTTTGCGATTGTAAGAAGGACAGTACATGATAATGATGAAAGAAGAGGAAGCTGGAAAGAGCTTAAGTCCTAGGTGACTTAGGCCAACATTGTCACTTGCCTCTGACAGCTCACACCTAAGCTTGTTTCTGAGAAAAATGAAACCCAATTTAGCTAATCCACTGTGGATGGACCTCTGTTAAATTCCATCGCATGCAATCCTAACAGACACAGTTGATTATCGGCTGAATGCTGATGGTGAAGAAGCCGAAAGGATCAGGTAAGTTCAAGTTGGGGACCTCAAATGCACAGATGAATGGTGTGTAATATTATAGTAAAAGCCACTCTAGCAAGGCTTTTCAAAGCCAGAAAGTCTTGGAGGTGATGAAACACTAGCAGCATTTGGAAGGGAAATGTGGAAGGGAAAATGGAGCAGAGGATAGTACAATAGAAGCCCACGTTTTTCATCATCAGGTAAGCCAGGTCTGGGAGACAGCAAGGTAGAAGGCCATGGACAGCTCAGCACAGTACTGGAGAGAATGATGAAACCAAGCCTTTGTTGATGGGAAAGGAGAGTAGCTGAGATGAATTTCACCTTCACTTTGTCTGGAGGTGACTTTGAATAAAATAGACACTATATTTACTGGCGAAGAACTATGGTACTACAGGGCTCAATGAAGTTAAGTGACTCGGACAAGGATACACTTTTAGTGAGGGGTGGAGCCAGGACTTGATACCACCAGATCCAACAATTCCTGCAGCCTTAGGAAAGCCGAGGTGGAGAAGAAAAGCTGGCCGTAAGTATTTGGAGGCAGCAGAGAGGCTGACATCTGACCAGGGCCAGCAGTGAGAAGACGCATCCAGCCATCCTTCAGGGAAAGGGGTGAACGTAGCCAGAAACTGAGCAAGGTTACTAACTGGAAATTAGAGTAGGGACTCTGGCTGCCTGGCACCAAGAGAGACAACCAAATGTCTCCGGATCATAAGAGAAAATGAGGCTGAAAGAACAAGTGGTCAAAATCCCTGATCCATTAACTTTCAGGAAGTCACATCTGGAACCCAGGTTTGGGGTGTGAGTCACATACTGCCACGTGGCAGGAAAGTGAAGGGCCTTCATACATACCACCAGAGAAGGGCAAAGCCATCAACTTCCCTTTACCACCCTGTTGCCTCTATTCATAAAAGAAGAAACTTAGCATAAAATTCTCTTAACTAGCATGACTCAGAGTGTCTCCATTTTCAGGCCTGTGAGAGGCACTTTATGCAATTTATTTTCACACAATATCTCACGGATTAAAATCTTGCTTCTACCATTTTCTATCCAATCTGTCATGGTGGATAATGAGCTTCACTTCTTAGCATTACTGTCAAGGTGAAATAGGATGGAGACAAGAATCTGACCCAAAGTGGGAGCTCAAAAACTATTATTTTCACTACACACTCAACATCTATGGAGTAACATCTTTATTGTCATATTATAGATAAAACACATGTAAATTAAAGAAGTGCAGTGAGTTTCCCAGGAGAAATTTGAAGCTACATCACTTTACTCCAGATATCGTGTAGATTCCACTGCTTCTCAGCTAATAGTAATTATTATCACAACGACCACCATTCCTTGAACACTTTCTGTTGACCAGGCACTTAGCAAAATGCTATATCTATATACCTATATATCTATATCTATATCTCTCCTCGCAGCACATCTATAGGATAGATAGTTTTATTACATGGCTTTCTGAATCTGAGAGTTCCAAAGTAACAAGGCCATGATCTAAACCAGGCTTTGTACTAGCAAAGGCTGTGTACTAACCATGAAAGCCAGGTGGTCCAGAAACTGGGGCTCTGTTACATAAGCCAGTGATCTTGTCTTTCATGCTCACAAGAGAGAACTTTTTACATCCTTTTTCCAAAACGCACTTGGATCTGACGGCAGGCATTGGTTGGTCAGTAAAGACACATTTGGAAGTTTAAATGCTATTTGTAGTTTATCTGGAAAGTGATCTAGGATTTACCTAACAAGTCTCTCATCTCTCCTGCTGGAGAAGATAATGATGAGAGACAAGTGACAGGCAAAATGAGTGTGACTTCATTTTCAGAAAAAACATTTCCCACCAGAGCTCTGTACCACAGTGCCCTAGGAGACAGGCAGTGTCTGGATTCTTGGGCAAATTAATGTTAGGACTCAGAGACTAAATAAAAATTAAATAATTATTTTCTCTACACCCTTACTAACATCTTTTCTTGCCTATTAACAACAAAACTATTAACAAAACTATTCACTATTAAGGACACCAAAAAGTTGTTACTTACCAAGCATATTCTATGTGTTTCATGTTCATTAGCTATTTAAAACTGAGGCTTATAGTGGTGAAATGTTACAAAAGTCAGAGTGTTGATAAATGGTAAAGGTACAGTTTAAATTGAGATCTGTCTCAGTCTAAACCCCATGCTCCTTATTTCTCAGCTCTGCCCTTTGTGTCCCTTTATTTGAACAAAACTTGTGTTTCCCACAGCCTTGCATCTAATCACAATGACCAAGAATGCCTTACCTGCCAGCCACCAAAATCCAAACCAAATTTACTTCAAGGCTCATTACTACTTTCTCCATGAAAAAAAATTTAATCTTCCTTTCCTTACTTTCAGCCAAACATGGAATCTCTTTCCCCTAAATACAAATTTAATTTGGTTTGTTTATGGTGCTTATATCTACTTTGATTATCATTGAAATATATTGGATTTCCATCTCTAATACTTAAAGACTTTCTGTGAAGGTAGTACCCTCCTCTCTCTTAGGCCAGGAGAAATGAGAAAAGCTTTGGAGAGGAAGTAAGAAATTAAATGCTAATGATGTCAATGAATAGCGAGCCTCACTAAGAGGTATGTCTTATCTTTGATCCCATGTGCTCCAAAGGATTGGGAATCCAAGAGAGGATGGAACTATGAGTCACTTTAACCTGTAACACTGAGAAGTATAAGATTGACAAAAATAAGGTGACTCAGGGAAGTGGAGATGGCTACATGGAGTTTCAGAGAGCCCAGGTCCTTGAGATGCAGTGTCCCTTGGCCCTGGATTGGAATGGAATGGGAAAGCAACCAAATCTTCCTATGTCCCAAGAAGTGGGGAAAATTGGAGAGCAGATGAACTTCAAAGGGTATCAAGGTCAAGGTAAGTAGACTCAGAGCAGAAAGTGGACATGTGGCAATGTAGAAACTCAACTAACTTGACCACATATGTTATTTTCCAAATGAGGGCAATATTGAGGGTCAAAGGAGATAGTAACCAGGCAAGAATGCCAAGACTGTAGGTATAACTGGGACTGTCCTAGGCAAACAGGGACATATAGCCCTCCTGCTGCAGCAGATGCCAGTTTCAGGGAGTACAACACATAAGAACCAGGCAGGATCATATACATGCCACATGTGGACACTCGGTAGCCACAAGGGCTAAGATGCTCTGAAGGTACCCGCAAAATTTAGATATCACCCTGGAAGACAAAGAGTAGGAAATCCTAAAAAGATTGAATTTAAACCTGAAATGACTGAATTTACAAGAAATAGACTAAGACTGCATTTTCTGACAAAAGGTAAAATGTGGCTTTTAGATGGGGATTAAGTTGAACTATAGAAAAATAAAACACAAGTTTTGCATACTGGAGATTGTGGCTTGAAAATATAGCACATGCTACACAAACATTATAGGTTGGCTCTCAACAAAAGTAAATTCAACATATTCATAAGCAGATGGTCCACAATGATTAAAATTTGTTTCCTATCTGAAAAAGTCTTCTCAGTGTTAGCAACTTTTTCTCTGCATCACGGGGTAAAAAATGAGCCAAAATGCAAGAGAAATGTTCTGTAGCAGAATAGGTGGCTGGTGGGATGCAGCTGACCCTGAAGAAATATAATTGCACCATGAAGTTTTGCATATTCTACCTAGTGACTTGAAGAAGCTGTACAACTGATAGCTACAGCCCTATCCACCCCTGTTTAGTCTTACCTGATATCCTAGTTTCAGTTGATTACACCTTCCTTTGTATTTTTGTAGAATCCGTCATTTACCTTTGTCATAGCACTTACAGTAAGAACAGCTGACATTTAACGATCATTTACTTTGAGTCAGGCACTGGGATAAGTGCTTATGTGCATTACTTCACTGAGATCCTATAATAACTCTTTGTGATGGATACTATTATTACTTTGATTTTATACATGTAAAAACTAAAACACAGTATAGCAGAGATTGGCTAGCTTTTTACTGAACCTATGTCCCTTTCTGCCTAGGCACACACTTGGGCTTCCTTTCCCTGTCTCTTATGTTTTTGCCCACAGAATGTAAGACATTCTCCACTCCCAGGTCTGACCTATACAAACCCCTGGTGTGATCCTCCACCTTCTCTCTTCCCCATCTGTTAGCTGGATGCCAATGCCTTGAGCAGTCATCATTCATTCTGGGCCCTGAACAACAGTGTGGAGCAGAGCTTCCCCACCCCACCCAACCTAACCAACATTTGGATTTTACAAGATCAAAAGGTAAAATTCTGTTATGTCAAGCCACTGAGATTTTTGTCTTTAACAGTATCTAGCACTACCTTGACAAATACTCACAGTGAGGTAAAGTAGTTTGTCCAGTGTCATACAATAGTAAGTGGTAAAGTAAGGGTTCCAAACCAAGTAGTTTCGTGCCAGAGTGTACACACCTAGACAAAATGCTACAATGTCTCACTAAATATGTTATCTGTTTCTCATCAAACTGTGGGTTCCTTGATGGAAGGGATTTTTTTTCACTTCAGAATTATTAGAATTTGGTACTTAAAAGGAACTCAAATAAATTTGAGTTGAATGGAATTAAATTGATTTGGATGAGATGTTATTTAAACTTCCCAGCATCATCACTTCACATCCCCATCCTACCAGGAGTTTACTTAAAACTAGCATTTTCAAATTACTTTTCTTTCCCTAAATCCATTTTCTAAATTCCCAGAAGTCATTTGTGTCTGGATAGAAGTCCAGTCAATATGTTATAATTCATCTTGACAACTTCTATGTAAGTAATTCTTTTGGCATTTTCACATCATGTTCATGTAAATCATTCAGATTCAGCAATGACTGATTGAGTTCAGGTAGTGGGTTTGGCACTTTCCTATATCATTAGTTAGTTCCATAACAACCTCATGAAATATGTATTATCTCCATTTTACAGATGAGAAAACAATGAATAACCCAAGACTCAAGATGCTCCAGGACAAATGTAAAGGTAATTATTGAAAGATTTGGAGCCTGCACCCAGATCTACTTTTGAGTTCAATGGTGTGTATTTGTTTTTACCACACTGATTATTTCTAACATAGTGCCTTGGGCAATTCGTTCAGGGTCCTGCAGATATTAGGAAAGCTTTTTACTGACCGAGACATAAATACATACTGAATGATGAGATATAGTAGAAACAACTGGCTAGTAGCATTACCAACTTGAAGGAAGTGACAAAGGCTAAATCAAATAACAGTTGTAATAAAGGCAAGCTTGGAACTTACTCAATTGAAGGAGGTGTGAGCTCCTCTTATGATGTTATAGTATGGCTCTACTGGGCTAGGAAGTTGTCCTTAAAAGAGCTTGAAAAAAGTTGAACAGCAAGAGACAGATTTGAGAGTCCCAGATCTAGGATTATGTTTATAGCCTTTAAAATGAAAATGAAATTAAAATTTCTCAGATCATAAATACTCGAGACCCCACCACCAGTGAGGTCAGCACAGCAAAAACTAGAAAGTTCTACAGGCTTAGATAAAATAATAGCTGGAAATTCATATCTATACAAATGAACATTGGAAATGGTAAATGTGTGGGTAAATGTAAAAAATATTATTCTTAGTTTTAATATTTTAAAATATTAGTGACCATCTAAAGGAAAAATTATAACAATGTATTATGAGGTTTATAAAAATTAGAGAAAGTCTAAGACAAGAATAGTGCAAACGATGAGAAGGGATCAAGTGTAAGATTCTTGTATTATATATAAAGTTATATATTGGAAATCCTAAAAAAAGCAACTAAAATTCAAGAAGTGTAGCCAAAAAGTCAATCATAAGATAAAATGAAATACTTAAATACACTTATTTACTCTGAAGGAAGTCAGTATAAGCAAATAAAAATGGAACAAGAAGAAATGGGACTACTAGAAAACAAACCACAAGAGAGTGCATTTATACTCATTCATATCAACAATTACATTATATATAAATGAACCCAATACCCCAATTAAAATGACAATATCAGACTCTATGAAAAGACCCTAATATTGTCCTCAAGAAATTAACTGAAAATATAAAGCCACAGATAATATAAAGTTATAGAAAATGATATATCATGCAAACACTAATTTAAAGGAAGGTGGATTGACTGTATTAATAACACAGATTAAGGAGACTTCAGGACAGATCATATTATTAGGGATGAAGGGAGATACATTACTATGATAAAAATGACCATTCATCAGAAAAACATAGCAATCTTAAATATGCATACACCTAGTAACAGAGCTTCAAAATACATGAAACAAAACTTAAGAGAACAAGGGAATGTCGGGAAGATGGCGGAAGAGTAAGACGCGGAGATCACCTTCCTCCCCACAGATACACCAGAAATACATCTACACGTGGAACAACTCCTACAGAACACCTACTGAAGGCTGGCAGAAGACCTCAGACCTCCCAAAAGGCAAGAAACTCCCCACGTACCTGGGTAGGGCAAAAGAATAAAAGAAAAAACAGAGACAAAAGAATAGGGACGGCACCTGCACCAGTGGGAGGGAGCTGTGAAGGAGGAAAAGTTTCCACACACTAGGAAGCCCCTTCGCGGGCGGAGACTGCGGGAGGCGGAGGGGGGAGCTTCGAAGCTGCGGAGGAGTGCACAGCAACGGGTGCGGAGGGCAAAGCGGGAGGATTCCCGCACAGAGGATCGGTGCCGACCGGCACTCACCAGCCCGAGAGGCTTGTCTGCTCACCCGCCGGGGCGGGCGGGGCTGCGAGCTGAGGCTCTGAGGCTCTGAGGCTCGGGTTTCGGTTTCGGATGGAGCGCAGGGAGAGGACTGGGGTTGGCGGCTTGAACATAGCCTGAAGGGGTTAGTGCACCACAGCTAGCCGGGAGGGAGTCCGGGGAAAAGTCTGCACCTGCCGAAGAGGCAGGAGACTTTTCCTTCCCTCTTTGTTTCCTGGGGCGTGAGGAGAGGGGTTTAAGAACGCTGCTTAAAGGAACTCCAGAGACGGGCGCGAGCCGCGGCTAAAAGCGCGGACCCCAGAGGCGGGCGGGAGACGTTAAGGCTGCTGCTGCCGCCACCAAGGGGCCTGTGTGCGAGCACAGGTCACTCTCCACACCCCTCTTCCGCGGAGCCTGTGCAGCCCGCCACTGCCAGGTTCCCGGGATCCAGGGACAACTTCCCCGGGAGAACGCACAGCGCGCCTCAGGCTGGTGCAAAGTCACGCCGGCCTTTGCCACCGCAGGCCCGCCCCCGCACTCCGTGCCCCTCCCTCCCCACCGGCCTGAGTGCGCCAGAGCCCCCGAATCAGCGGCTCTTTTAACCCCATCCTGTCTGAGCAAAAAACAGACGCCCTCCAGCGACCTACACGCAGTGGCAGGGCCAAATCCAAACCTGAGCCCTGGGAGCTGTGAGAACAAAGAAGAGAAAGGGAAATCTCTCCCAGCAGCCTCAGAAGCAGCGGATTAAAGCTCCACAATCAACTTGATATACCCTGCATCTGTGGAATACCTGAATAGACAACCTATCATCCCAAATTAAGGAAGTGGACTTTAGGAGCAAGATCTATGATTTTTTCCCTTTTCCTCTTTTTGTGAATGTGTATGTGTATGCTTCTGTGTGAGATCTTGTCTGTATAGTCTTGCTTCCACTATTTGTCCTAGGGTTCTATCCGTCCATGTTTTTTTTAAAAATTTTTTTCTTAATAATTAATTTTAATAACGTTATTATACTTTACCTTCGTTCTTTCTTTCTTTCTTTCTTTCTTTCCTTCCTTCCTTCCCTCCTTTAGACAACGAATCATCCCAAATTGAGGAGGTGGTGTCTGACAGCAAGATTTATGATTTTTCCCCATTTACCTCTTTTAGTGAGGGTGTATGTGTATGCTTCTGTGTAAGATTTTGTCTGTATAGCTTTGCTTCCAACATTTGTCCTAAGGTTCTATCCGTCCCTTTTTTTTTTCTAAATAAGAATTTTTTAATTCAATAACTTTATTATACTTTATTTTATTTTTACTGTATCTTCTTTCTTTTTTCCTTCTTTCCCTCCTTCCTTCCTTCCTCCCTCCCTCCCTCCCTCCTTTCTTTGCTTCTTGCCTTCTTTCCTTCTTTGCTTCTTTCTTTCTTCCTTCCTTCCTACCCTCCTTTCCTTCTTTCTTTCCTCATACTTCTACTAATTCCCTCTACTTTTTCTCCCTTTTATCCTGAGCCGTGTGGATGAAAAGCTCTTGGTGCTCCAGCCAGGTGGCAGGGCTCTGCCTCTGAGGTAGGAGAGCCAACTTCAGGACACTGGTCAACAAGAGACCTCCCAGCTCCACATAATATCAAACGGCGAAAATCTCCCAGAGACCTCCATCTTAACACCAGCACCCAGCTTCACTCAACGACCAGCAAGCCACAGTGCTGGAAAACCTATGCCAAACAACTAGCAAAACAGGAACACAACCCCACCCATTAGCAGAGAGGCTGCCTAAAATCATAATAAGGCCACAGACACCCCAAAACACACCACCAGACGTGAACCTGCCCACTAGAGAGACAAGATCCAGCCTCATCCACCACAACACAGGCACTAGTCCCCTCCACCAGGAAGCCTACACAACCCACTGAACCAACCTTAGCCACTGGAGACAGACATCAAAAACAGGAGGAACTACGAACCTGTAGCCTGCAAAAAGGAGACCCCAAACACAGTAAGATAAGCAAAATGAGAAGACAGAAAAACACACAGCAGATAAAGGAGCAAGATAAAAATGCACCAGACCTAACAAATGAAGAGAAAATAGGCAGTGTACCTGAAAAAGTATTCAGAATAATGATAGTAAGGTTGATCCGAAATCTTGGAGATAGAATGGACAATAGAATGGACAAAATGCAAGAATCAGTTAACAAGGACCTAGAAGAACTAAAGATGAAACAAGCAACGATGAACAACACAATAAATGAAATTAAAAGTACTCTAGATGGGATCAATAGCAGAATAACTGAGGCAGAAGAACGGATAAGTGACCTGGAAGATAAAATAGTGGAAATAACTACTGCAGAGCAGAATAAAGAAAAAAGAATGAAAAGATTGAGGACAGTCTCAGAGACCTCTGGGACAACAGTAAACACAACAACATTTGAATTATAGGGATCTCAGAAGAAGAAGAGAAAAAGAAAGGGACTGAGAAAATATTTGAAGAAATTACAGTTGAAGACTTCCCTAATATGGGAAAGGAAAGAGTCAATCAAGTCCAGGAAGTGCAGAGTCCCATACAGGATAAATCCAAGGAGAAATACGCCAAGACACATATTAATCAAACTGTCAAAAATTAAATACAAAGAAAGCATATTAAAAGCAGCAAGGGAAAAACAACAAATAACACATAAGGGAATCCCCATAAGGTTAACAGCTTATCTCTCAGCAGAAACCCTACAAGCCAGAAGGGAGTGGCAGGACATAGTGAAAGTGATGAAGGAGAAAAACATGCAGCCAAGACTACTCTACCCAGCAAGGATCTCATTCAGATTTGATGGAGAAATTAAAACCTTTACAGACAAGCAAAAGCTGAGAGAGTTCAGCACCACCAAACCAGCTTTACAACAAATGCTAAAGGATCTTCTCTAGGCAAGAAACACAAGAGAAGGAAAAGACCTATAATAACGAACCCAAAACAATTTAGAAAATGGGAATAGGAACATACATATTGATAATTACCTTAAATGTAAATGGACTAAATGCTCCCACCAAAAGACACAGATTAGCTGAATGGATACAAAAACAAGACCCTTATATATGCTGTCTACAAGAGACCCACTTCAGACCTAGAGACACATACAGACTGAAAGTAAGGGGATGGAAAAAGATATTCCATGCAAATGGAAACCAAAAGAAAGCTGGAGTAGCAATTCTCATATCAGACAAAATAGACTTTAAAATAAGGACTATTAAAAGAGACAAAGAAGGACACTACATAATGATCAAGGGATCGATCCAAGAAGAAGATATAACAATTGTAAATATTTATGCACCCAACATAGGAGCACCTCAATACATAAGGCAAATACTAACAGCCATAAAAGGGGAAATCGACAGTAACACATTCATAGTAGGGGACTTAAACACCCCACTTTCACCCATGGACAGATCATCCAAAATGAAAATAAATAAGGAAACACAAGCTTTAAATGATACATTAAACAAGATGGACTTAATTGATAATTATAGGACACTCCATCCAAAAACAACAGAATACACATTTTTCTCAAGTGCTCATGGAACATTACCCAGGATAGATCATATCTTGGGTCACAAATCAAGCCTTGGTAAATTTAAGAAAATTGAAATTGTATCAAGTATCTTTTCTGACCACAACGCCATGAACTAGATATCAATTACAGGAAAAGATCTGTAAAAAATACAAACACATGGAGGCTAAACAATACACTACTTAATAACGAAGTGATCACTGAAGAAATCAAAGAGGAAATCAAAAAATACCTAGAAACAAATGACAATGGAGATACAACGACCCAAAACCTGTGGGATGCAGCAAAAGCAGTTCTAAGGGGGAAGTTTATAGCAATACAAGCCCACCTTAAGAAGCAGGAAACATCTCGAATAAACAACCTAACCTTGCACCTCAAGCAATTAGAGAAAGAAGAACAAAAAAAACCCAAAGCTAGCAGAAGGAAAGAAATCATAAAAATCAGATCAGAAATAAATGAAAAAGAAATGAAGGAAACAATAGCAAAGATCAATAAAACTAAAAGCTGGTTCTTTGAGAAGATAAACAAAATAGATAAACCACTAGCCAGACTCATCAAGAAAAAAAGGGAGAAGACTCAAATCAACAGAATTAGAAATGAAAAAGGAGAGGTAACAACTGACACTGCAGAAATAAAAGAGATCATGAGAGATTACTAAAGCAACTCTATGCCAATAAAATGGACAATCTGGAAAAAATGGACAAATTCTTAGAAATGCACAACCTGCCAAGACTGAATCAGGAAGAAATAGAAAATATGAACAGACCAATCACAAGCACTGAAATTGAAACTGTGATTAAAAATCTTCCAACAAAGAAAAGCCCAGGACCAGATGGCTTCACAGGCGAATTCTATCAAACATTTAGAGAAGAGCTAACACCTATCCTTCTCAAACTCTTCCAAAATATAGCAGAGGGAGGAACACTCCCAAACTCATTCTATGAGGCCACCATCACCTTGATACCAAAACCAGACAAGGATGTCACAAAGAAAGAAAACTATAGGCCAATATCACTGATGAACATAGATGCAAAAATCCTCAACAAAATACTAGCACACAGAATCCAACAACACATTAAAAGGATCATACACCATGATCAAGTGGGGTTTATTCCAGGAATGCAAGGATTCTTTTATATATGCAAATCTATCAATGTGATAAACCATATTAACAAATTGAAGGAGAAAATCCATATGATCATCTCAGTAGATGCAGAGAAAGCTTTTGACAAAATTCAACACCCATTTATGATAAAAACCCTGCAGAAAGTAGGCATAGAGGGAACTTTCCTCAACATAATAAAGGCCATATATGACAAGCCCACAGCAAACATCATCCTCAATGGTGAAAAACTGAAAGCATTTCCACTAAGATCAGGAACAAGATAAGGTTGCGCACTCTCACCACTCTTATTCAACATAGTTTTGGAAGTTTTAGCCACAGCAATCAGAGAAGAAAAGGAAATAAAAGGAATCCAAATCGGAAAAGAAGAAGTAAAGCTGTTACCGTTTGCAGATGACATGATCCTATACATAGAGAATCCTAAAGATGCTACCAGAAAACTACTAGAGCTAATCAATGAATTTGGTAAAGTGGCAGGATACAAAATTAATGCACAGAAATCTCTGGCATTCCTATATACTAATGATGAAAAATCTGAAAGTGAAATCAAGAAAACACTCCCATTTACCATTGCAACAAAAAGAATAAAATATCTAGGAATAAACCTACCTAAGGAGACAAAAGACCTGTATGCAGAAAATTATAAGACACTGATGAAAGAAATTAAAGATGATACAAATAGATGGAGAGATATACCATGTTCTTGGGTTGGAAGAATCAACATTGTGAAAATGACTCTACTACCCAAAGCAATCTATAGATTCAATGCAATCCCTATCGAACTACCACTGGCATTTTTCACAGAACTAGAACAAAAAATTTTGCAATTTGTATGGAAACACAAAAGACCCCGAATAGCCAAAGCAATCTTGAGAACGAAAGAAGGAACTGGAGGAATCAGGCTCCCTGACTTCAGACTATACTACAATGCTACAGTTATCAAGACGATATGGTACTGGCACAAAAACAGAAAGATAGATCAATGGAACAGGATAGAAAGCCCAGGGAAAAACCCATGCACATATGGATACCTTATCTTTGATAAAGGTGGCAGTAATGTACAGTGGAGAAAGGACAGCCTCTTCAATAAGTGGTGCTGGGAAAACTGGACAGGTACATGTAAAAGTATGAGATTAGATCACTCCCTAACACCATACACAAAAATAAGCTCAAAATGGATTAAAGACCTAAATGTAAGGCCAGAAATTATCAAACTCTTAGAGGAAAACATAGGCAGAACACTCTACGACATAAATCACAGCAAGATCCTTTCTGACCCACCTCCTAGAGAAATGGGAATAAAAATAAACAAATGGGACCTAATGAAACTTCAAAGCTTTTGCACAGCAAAGGAAACCATAAACAAGACCAAAAGACAACCCTCAGAATGGGAGAAAATATTTGCAAATGAAGCAACCGACAAAGGATTAATCTCCAAAATTTACAAGCAGCTCATGCAGCTCAATAACAAGAAAACAAACAACCCAATCCAAAAATGGGCAGAAGATCTAAATAGACATTTCTCCAAAGAAGATATACAGACTGCCAACAAACACATGAAAGAATGCTCAACATCATTAATCATTAGAGAAATGCAAATCAAAACTACAATGAGATATCATCTCACACCAGTCAGAATGGCCATCATCAAAAAATCTAGAAACAATAAATGCTGGAGAGGGTGTGGAGAAAAGGGAACACTCTTGCACTGCTGGTGGGAATGTGAATTGGTTCAGCCACTATGGAGAACAGTATGGAGGTTCCTTAAAAAACTACAAATAGAACTACCATATGACCCAGCAATCCCACTCCTGGGCATATACCCTGAGAAAACCAAAATTCAAAAAGAGTCATGTACCAAAATGTTCATTGCAGCTCTATTTACAATAACTCGGAGATGGAAACAACCTAAGTGCCCATCATCGGATGAATGGATAAAGAAGATGTGGCACATATATACAATGGAATATTACTCAGCCATAAAAAGAAACGAAATTGAGCTATTTGTAATGAGGTGGATAGACCTAGAGTCTGTCATACAGAGTGAAGGAAGTCAGAAAGAAAAAGACAAATACCGTATGCTAACACATATATATGGAATTTAAGAAAAAAAATGTCATGAAGAACCTAGGGGTAAAGCAGGAATAAAGACGCAGACCTCCTAGAGAACGGACTTGAGGTTATGGGGAGGGGGAAGGGTGAGCTGTGACAGGGCGAGAGAGAGTCATGGGCATATACACACTAACAAACGTAGTAAGGTAGATAGCTAGTGGGAAGCAGCCGCATGGCACAGGGATATTGGCTCGGTGCTTTGTGACAGCCTGGAGGGGTGGGATAGGGAGGGTGGGAGGGAGGGAGACGCAACAGGGAAGACATATGGGAACATATGTTTATGTATGACTGATTCACTTTGTTATAAAGCAGAAACTAACACACCATTGTAAAGCAATTATACCCCAATAAAGATGTTAAAAAAAAACTTAAGAAAACAAAAATGAGAAATAAATTAATCCACAATTATAGTTGGAGATTTTAAAACTCATTTTTCAGTACTTAAGGAAGCAAATAGACCTCCCCCCAAAAAACTGTCTTTGTTATTTATTTCTTAATTTTCATCAGAGGACATCCTCCATATTAACTCAATATTGTTAAATGTATTGATATTTGTTTTATGGCCAGCCTAAAAATTCCTGAAATACTTGGAAATTAAACTACATAATGCTAAATTGTCCATGAGTCAAAGAAGAAGTCCCAAAGAAATTTGGAAAATACTTTGACTCAATGGTAATGAAATCACAAAATATCAAAATCTGTAGCATATAGCTAAAGCACTGATTAAAGGGAAGCTTATTTTGGGATGGCCAAAAAGTTCATTCGGGTTTTTCATAAGATGTGTGGAAAAACCCAAACAAATTTTTTGACCAACCCAATACCTTTAAATCTTACATCAGAAAAGAATAAACCTCTAAAATTAGTAATCTAAAAATCCACTTAAAGAACGTAGGATTTTAAAAAAGAAAATCTAAAGTAAGTAGTAAGGTAGAAATAATAAAACAAAGTTTGATGCTATAAAAAAATTAACAATAGAGCAAACTAGCAAAACCAAAGTTTAGTTCCTTGAAATATATATTTGGATCCTAGTTAGAATGATCAAACTAGAAAAAAGAGAGCAAATTATCAATATCATGAACAAAGATAGGCTGCTACTTCATTAATCTAATTCCCACACAGAAAAAATAACTATTATAAACAATTTTATGCCAAGAAATCTGACAATTTGGAAATCATGTACAAATTCCTGGAAAGAAACAAAACCTATACAAAACACTGAAAATAAAAATAGTCTATTAGATAAATTAAATTTATTGACATAAATTTTCCCCCAAGGAAAACACCAGATCGTTCCACTGTAGTACTTTATCAAATTTTCCAGGAAAAATAATACTAACCTTTCCATTAAAATAAAAAAAATTCTTTCATTTTAAAGAAAAAAATGGAATCCTCGCCAACTTACTTTATCTGGCTGTCATAAACCTAATATTTTGTCATAAACCTAATATTTAAACCAAACAAATACATTACAAGGAACAAAACTGCCAACCAATATTCCTCATGAATATAGGTACAAAATTTCATAACAGAGTACTGGCAAATCAAATCCAGCAAAATAGAAAAGTTTTACTACATCATGAGATAGAAGAACTGTTCATCCCAGGAATGTGAGGTTAATTTAACACTTAAAAGTCAATCACTGCAAACTGCAATACTGAGGTTACATAAAGAAGAAAATTTTTATGATTATCTCAATGGATACAGATCTTGCATTTAACCAAACTGAACCCTAAATTTATGATTAAAAAAAACCTCTTAACATACTAAGAATACATAGAAACTTCCTAAACCTGACAAGGGGCATCTATAGAAAAGGCACAATAAGATCACTCTTAATAGAGACTGACTGAATCATTTCCCTTGAGACAGGGAATAAAACAAGGGTGCCGGCGTTCACCATTTCTATTCAGTAATGCACTGGGAAATAAAAAATGTAAAATAGTCTTCATTTGCAGACAACATAATTATTTTCATAGAAAATCCTCAGGAATCTACAAAGCAACTATAATAATTAATAAGTAAATATAGCAAATATCAGGGGACAAATAACTTATTGTCTACATATACTAACAACAGGCATTTGAAAGATAAAATTATAAATACCATTTACAATAACATCAGTAAAAATATATTTAGGGAGTGTTCACAGCAGCTTTATTTACAAAATCACAAAACTGAAAACTACCTAAATATTCATTAATAAGAGAAAATATAAATATATTGTGGTATATTTACATATTATGAAATGATTTAGTAATAAAACAGAACAGATTACCAATACATGCAACAACATGGATGAATTCCAAAAATAATATAAGCCAAATACCAAGAGTATATAATATGATTCCATTTATCTAAATTTCTAGTACCAGTAAAGCTGATCTATGGTGAAATAAACCAAAGCATTGGTTGCCAGTTTTTGTTTCTAGGCAGTTGAGATAGATTTGGAATGGATACAAGAGAGCTATCTAGGATGATGACAGTGTTCTATTTCTTAATAGGTGTGTGGGTTACATAGGTAATTGCATGTATCAAAGCTAATTAAATGTACATCTGATATCTGTGCATTTTATTGTATGAAAATTATACTTCAGTCAAAAGAAAAGAAAACATAGAGGAAAAAGGCATGGAGGAAGAAGAGGAGGGAGAGAAGGCAGAGGGAGAAGGAAAAGAGGGAGGCAAAGAAAATAATGGTCCCAGAAACTGGAGAGAATCTGAGCCAAAGCTTGGGTTTACATTGCCAATAGCTGAGAAAAGCAGAGAGCAGAGCTCTGAAGGGTTAGGGTCCCAGCCAGAATTCTGTAATTTTTCAAGTGGCCAAACTGAATCTTGATACAAAAGAAAAAGATTTTTTGGAAATGTAAGATGGAAAAGATGAGCTCTGAACTCTGCCTTCTGCTCTATTGGTTTCAAATAGCAGTCAGAGTTATAAAAGTCCATTCCCAGGGATTCATCTGTATAGTTCTCTTATTCAGTTCCTTTAACTTGGAATATAAAAGTTTTTCCAAATCGCCCACTGTATTTGGGCCAAAATTTTATGTGAAGAATTGCGTGGCAGGTGTTTTATTCTGTAATCTTTCTTAGAAAGGTTTGTTCCCATGTTTGAATGGAGTCAGTTGTACATGCCCCCTCACCTCAGTCTCTCCTTGCAGCCTTGCCTGAAACCTATACTTCTGGAGTACGGTGGAATGTTAACCCATTTATAATTGCACTGACCATTCATTTCTCTTTCTGTTGCTTTGCTGTGTCAAGCACATCATAGCTAAATTCTTGGCAAAAGATTTTGTGCTTGTAATAGTAGGAAAACAATCCTACTCTGACCTGAAGTGTGTGCACTGGATGGATATGAGAAAAGGCTGAAAATAACCAAGGGAGGGGTGTCTTAACAGCAACAATTGGTATATAAAAGGTATATAAAATTTTCACTGAAACTATGTTGATGTACTTCCAGTCTGTGGGGACAAGATGAGGAAAAAATATCATTTTGAAAGCAGGAACCCCCAAAACCCAAAATAAAATAGGTCATGTCAACCAGGAATATATTTTGTATCATCAACCTACTGGATTGTCATTACTACTCCTTTGTATTTCAGATGGGGAAATTTAGGTTCAAAGATAGACACTAAATAACATGTCCAATATCAAAAATAATAAGTTCCACAAATGGGATTTGTATTTTTATGTATTTAGTTCCACACTACACTCTGTTTTCACTATTTCAGCTTCTTCTATCACTGTAACCCAAGGATCTAGCACTGTGCTGGGACATTGAATGCCCCCAATGAATGTGTTGAATGAAAAACCTATGTAAAAGTTAAGCCCTGCAAGAGATGACTGAGAAGTTCTGGGAGAAAACCGAAGTCTAATACATATGTCTAGAGCATCTCAATTTTCTTAGAATCACAGGAAACAAGGAAAGCTGAAAATTAACTAACTATATTATGGAGTATTTTGTTCATTAGCAGTAAATAGTAAGAGGACCCATGTATTTCCAAGAATCAGTATTTGAAGAAATGCTTTCATTCATAAATCACTTGAAAAGTTTCTGGCATAGTTAGGAATTTCAATGATTAGACTCTCAGGCACAAAAGATCAGGGACTTGAAGCTATTTCAGTAATCACTAAGGAAGTGCCTTATAAATTTCATGAAGTCATTTGACCTTCAAATTGCACCAGAACAACCAATCATCATCTATTGTAATGGAGTATGGCAGCCAAATTGATTGACAGTCAATCATATTCCAGTTGAGTTAGATGACATCCATTCAGAGATGGTTATTAATCTTTTAAGGGTTTTTTGTTTGTTTTACATTATTTTACATTGAGTTGGTGGTCTTCAGGTTTCAGTGGAGTCCCTGACATTTTATGGATACTTTTGTGGATAGTCATCCTTTGGGGAGAGGTTTCATAACTTTATAACATTAGTAATGAGTTCAGGACACCAAAATTATTAAACACCATCCAAACTTTAAAGTCTAAGGGATGTCTTCAAAGGCCCCATTTCTCTAATGAAAATATCCATTGCGGTGGAAGCTCCAAGCATGGGGCAGAGGTGGGAACACAGATGGCCTCCTCTGAGATCTTTATTCATTGTTGACCTACACATGATCATTTTGATATCCCTTCTCTGATCACAGAAATAAAGGACGGACTAATGGAAGGCAGGTATTTTGCAGAGTCCAGAGTTATTTTCAGCATAGTGTAAAAATCTGACCATGTATTTTCTTCCACAAGGCCTTGGGATATAGTCTAGTGGCTATCCAGATTTTCTCTTTATAGAAGTGGTTTTCTGGGAGATATTATTTTTCTAGGGTATACAAAAAACCTGCAATATTTCTGGAAAAGCACCCACAATGTTCTTGAAGCATCTGAACATATAAAAATTAATGAAGGTAAGTCCACCTATATGACATTCTGGAAAAGGCAAAACTATGGAAACAGTAAAAAGATCAGCAGTTGCCAGGGAGGAGAGAGGAGGGAGGGATAAACAGGTAGAATACAGAGCATTTTTAGGAAAGTGAAACTATTCTGTAATGGTAGACACATGTCATTATATATTTACCAAAACCCACAGAATATACAACACCAGGAGTGAATGCTAATGTAAATTATGGACTTTGGGTGATGATGATGTGTCAATGTAAGTTCATCAATTGTAACAAACATACCACTCTGGTACAGGATATTGATGTAGGGAAGGTTGTGTCTGTGTGATGGTGGGGTATATGGCAGTGTTCTGTGCTTTCTGTTCAATTTTTCTCTAAATCTAAAACTGCTCTAAAAAACAAAGTCAATTTTTAAAAAATTAATGTTGTAATAGGAAACAAGGCACTATGTTATGGTGAACTGGGCTGGTTCTCAGTATTTCCCAATATAAAGCTCTGGGGATCCTGGTTTGGAACACCTGCTAAGGCTTCAAAGGCAATGAAAGCCTTTCCCTCCTCTTAGCCAAAAATCAAGGTGGCAAGATGTGTCCTAAGGAACAAGGCTTTTTTTATCTTATCATCCAAATGCATGGAAGGAAAATGTAGAAACAGGAAACAAAACCACATTATGCAATTTTTTAATCACACAGTACCCACAAAAAGGACCCAATCTGACTAAAAACTCCTTTAAGGGGAACAAGAAGTTCAGAGAAAAAGATAGAGATGGGCATCCTTCCCTACTAGAGCCCTGCTCATTAATATTACTCAACGTCCTTGTGCCTAACATTAGATTTTCCAAACAAGCTACTCAGATTGATTGAATTCCCATATAGATTCTCCTTCAGAGGAGAGACGAACCAAATGAAGTAATTCAATTGACTTGCCAATTTAATTTTTCCAGTTATTGGCATTCTAGTTTATTTATCTATCTCCTGGTAGGTGTTTATTCTTGTATATCCAAAACCCAGCATGGTCCCTGTATGTGGTAGATGCTCAACAAATGTTTTTATGTTAAAAAAATGATTATCTTGAAATTGGTATTCTAACACTTTAGAGCAGTGATTCTCAAGATATGGTCCCCAGGCTAGCAGCATCATTACCTGAGAAATTACTGGAATGAGCCCCACCCCAGACCTACTGAATCAGAAACTCTGAAGGTGGAGCCCAGTAATCTGAACTTCAATAAGCCCTCCAGGTGGTTCTGGTGCATGTTAAGTTCCAGAAACACCTTTTTATAATCTAGTCTAATAGAATAATGAAGTTCCTAAATCAGCCAGATGAGATCATGACAACCCTACCAATTTCCTCCTTCTGAATTGCTCACTGATGGCACATATGGTCCTACTGGGGTGCATCCGGAAGCTGACAATTTTCTAACAGTATGTTTACTAAGAGATGTTATCCATGGTGAATTCAACAGATCAGGATGAGCTGTATAAACTCTGATGTTTGTCTACATAAGGCTGCAGTTATTACTTCAAGAATGTGTTGAAATTATCCAGGCTCAGAGAATGGCATGCAAATAAGAATGGCAATTTTGAATTTATAATAAGAAGTATAACTATCACATAGACCATAATAATAATCATTATATTTCCTCTATAGCCAGACCAACCTGGGAAAGTCAAGAAATTCCTTCAAAAACAGGCAAGCAAACCCAGGTGAGTTTACTGAATGGTATTAGTGTTTAATGTAAACAAGCTCAAATAATAATTTTAAAAAGGCTAATATTTATTGAGTACTTTCTAGATGCCAATCGCTATACTAAGTAATTTACATATATTCTGGCATTTAATCCTCACAACAGCACTATGAGTTGGGTATAATACTATCCCCATTTGCAGATTAGAAAACTGAGGCTTAGAGAGGTTAAATAGTCTGGCTAAAGTTACCCTGCTAGTAAATACCAGGGCCAAGATTTAAATCTTTGTCTGTGTTACAACACAGCAGTGCTATTAATTACTACACTGAGCTGTCTGCTATAAGACTAACACAGCCTTCCCAACTCTAGGTGACCTTGGCAATGGGGCCATAATAATTGCAATCCCTTTGTCAAGACTTTTTCATTAGAGGACAAAGCTAAAATGGGCTCCACCATTGGCCACCTAAATAACTTTCTTGTTTTCCTCCATATTTCTGTTGCCTGACCAATATCTCTTAAACTCTGGGGGCATTTCCTTTAACTATGTGAATATATTTAATCAGGTTAGAGTCAGGGACTTCAGCTGGAGAACTCATATATCTTTTGAATGACTTTGTATATCTGTGCTCTAATTCATTTATGATCTTACGATTTTTCTCTTAGATAGAAGATAACCTATTCTTTTAGATAGAGAAACTTGTTTTGCCACATTTATGATTTTCCAGAGAAACCCCTCTCAGTATTCCTCAATTACCAGTAACTCAAACATCAATGGGGAAAACTTCTATAGAGACCATGGATAACATAAAACAGAATTTCCATAATTTTTTTTTATCAACTCCTCAAAACTCATAAAAGTTGAGGAGGGGGGTGAAAACCAAGGGCCTCCAATGTTTCAGGCAGAGTTTCTGTCCATTATTTCATCTAATCCCCACATGAACTCTATCAACAACTCTGTTTTATGAATGGGGAAATCTAGGTTCAGAAAAGGTAGATTCCTTGAGGGATTTTTGTAACAGAGAAGAGCAAACCTGACTCCATATTGGATCTGTTCCTTTAGCTCTAATCCTTGTGTTCTCTTGCCTCTGCTTGGTCATGCTGGCTCTGTACCTTTCTAAAAGAATGTTGCCTATAGAGTGAAATATACATGATAGCCCATTCTCAGGTCTCTGACCTTTAAAAAGTTGCAGAACAGAAAATAAAGGAGGTTTACAGGAACACTGGAGGTTTACAGGAACACTGGAGGTTTACAGGAACACTGTGACCAGACCTACATGGACAGCTGTAAGAACAAAGGATTCCGGCACCAAGAAGTTTGCAACAACCAGCCACACCCCATCCCCTTTTAGTATAAAGGAAGCCTGAACTCTAACTAAGGCAAGATGGTTCTTTGGAACACTAGCCCACCACCTTCTCCGTCTGCAGGGCTTCCAAATAAAATTGCTCTTCCTTGCCCCAAAACCTCGTCTCTCGACTTACTGGCCTACTGGCCTGTCGTGCGGCAAGCAGTACGTGCTTGGACTCAGTAACAATTTGAATCAAGGTCTGACTGTTACTAAAGCCTGGCCTGCGCTTATTTCTCTGCTCCACACTTTCTGTAGCTTCACTGTGAAGTTTCAAAGGTTTTTTGGAGGTTGTCTGGAGGTCAACTGAAAAGCATAGCCTTTCTTCTACCCCATTATATCCTTATAATCTCTTCCATTTTGATGATGTCTTTCATCCTACCAAATAATTTGACAGATTTTGCATCCTCTGTGGTTTTGAAAAGCATGGGTAGATAGGTAGGGAGCTAAGTTGGACAGCCATAAACATCTTTGATTAGCAGGTCAGGAAACAAAATCTCAGAAATATTAATTGTCTCAGCTAGGGTCACCTATCTGTGAAAGGTAGAAATAGGGCTATACCAAAATCTTCTAACTTTTGTAGTAGTTGGACCACTACACCATGTTCTAGGACAGAGCTCTGCTCTGGTTTCCAACATATGATACATGGAGGAGCCCAGCGTGGGTTTTAAGAAGTAATAAGACCATGACTGTAGCATCAATGCACACCCAAAGGTTCCAAAAAATTAGTACTGCTTTACTAAATCTCAGACATCACTGAAAAGGGGACGCATTTTCTGATGTCCTCTGTGAAATACATGTTTTTAAACTCAGAGTCATCATGAGAAACAGCCCTATTTTCCTTACTTCTAGGACTTCCCCACAAGCAGGACCAGCAGGAAGGGAACCTAGTACCAGCTGCGTCTAGCCAAGTCATGCCCACTGACCTGCTTCTGCTTAGCTTTTCCTTTTAACAAGTCAATGCTCAGAATTGTAATCATCATAGATGCTTCTAATTTCAATAGTGGATGCCTCTTGGTTAGGAGGTTATTTGGTCTCTAGGTAGCAGCGAGCAGGCTGTTTTCTTTTTCACTCTTGGCATTTATTCAGGCTCCCAAGGGCTAGTTAGTGACCAGCAAATCCAGTAAAAACAGAAATTGTTACCTAATAAAACACCAAGAGACTTTCCAGGCCTCAGGGCAAGTAACACCCCTGCCCTTTCTAATTCTCAGACCACATTCCAAGTACAAAATGGAATCATTTTTGTTTTCAAAGTGATGCTAATTTATTAGCCATGGTGCAAATGTTGAGTGTGGTAATGGGACTTCAAAAAGAATGTCTGCAGTCCAGAAAGCTTGAGGGGGAAAGGGAAATCAATTGAGAGGAGGACAGAATCCAGTAGAGTTCTCCCAGACCAAACTGACTACACTCAGCAATTTATCCACTCACTTTTCTCCTCATTCATTAGTTCTTTTATTATTGACCTACTAGATTTCAGGAACTTCCTAGTATACATATATTTAATATATGATGCATTTTTTTCACAGAAACCACAGTTGAGTCTGGGACGCAGACAAGTAAACAGAGCACTGAAGAAAAATTTGTTGCTAAGAGGATGGTGGGAGATGTCAGAAAAGCATCACAGTGGTAGAAGATGTCAGGCAAGGCATGAAGAGAATATAAAATTTTTGAAAGGTGATGAATCTTAAAGGATGATTTACACAAACATTATTTCAATAAAACCTCAGATCTTCCAAGGAATAATTAAAAGTGTGTATGTAAGAGAAAGTCTCTATGTGGGATGAAACAATTTTACAAGAATCTCAAATCTTATCTGGGGTGTTTCTCACCTCTTAGAATCTCTCTCAGGCTTTCTCCTTAGGGGAGACTTGTTTAAGTAAAAGTCTTTATTACTCAGGGTTCTTGTTTACATGCAAAAACCAAAAAACAAAAAGACTCTGGCTATCTTAAGCAGGAAAGGAATTTACTGGAAAGTTATTAGGGACCCATCCCATTGACAGCAGTTTGAAAGAGCAGACCTGGAAAACAAAGAGAAACCAGAAGAGCTACAAAAGGTCAGGAAGCAAAAACAGAACAATGGTTGATCAGGAGTAAACCGGTTTTACTCTGTGCCTCAGAGAGGTAAAGTGATTTTCCCAAGACCGCACAACAGCAAAGTATGCCTGGAGCCTCCAGAGCTGAAAGTAATTTTTAAGCACTTCTCCTCTTGGGCCCTGATATGGACACTTACCATTTTTTGACCGTCAATATCCTCTTTCCCTATCACATACCTTTTTTGGTTGTTACTTACCTTAAAATTTTAAAAAATTGCAATGAAATACACAACACAAATTTTATCATCTTAAGCATTTTTAAGTGTACAGTTGAGTGGCATTTCACATTGTTGCGTAACCATCACTACCATCTATCTCCAGAATTCTTCCATCTTGCAAAACTGAAACTCTGTATCCATTAAACAATAACTCCTCATTCTCCCCTCTCCCAGACCCTGACATCACCTGTATTTGCATTCTTATATCCCTTTTGCAGAATCTTCCAGGTTGTGTAGTCCTGCAGGAAATGGCTGCCTCTCACTAGATCTTCCATTTCTTGCCCAGATAACCCAGCAAGTGCCAGGTAACTTAAATTCAGCCAATTCAGTGCTTTCTCCCAGGAGTTTGTATCTTCAGTAAGACAAAGATGTGGAGTTGGTTGGAGATCTAATCATGGGAAGCTACAAGGACATGTGACCTACCCAATATCACACAACACATTAAGTGGTAGAGCTGGGGTATCAACCCAAGCAATCTGAAGGCAGAACCCACAAAGCTATCGAAAAGCCACATTTTGCCACTTGTTGAACAGAAAATTTGGTGAGTTTCTTTCCATATTAGACCATAGGAATATAAAAATATACAAGAAAAAGGTCCCTGCCCTTAAGAGGTAGTGGGGACGTAGATTAACAATTAAAGTCAAATGTGATGGTCATTTCTATAAGATTTGATGGGAATATGCACAAAGAAAAGCCTAAGTTGGCCCAGAATGTGGGAAAGAATTTCAAAGGACTTAGTACTTGAACCAGGTCTTAAAGTTTGGCTGATAAGTATGCACCGCAAGCAAACCCTGGAGAGCTCAGAATATGAAGATGCACTGAGACATGAGAGGCCCCAAAGTTCCATGAACTATAAAAAAGCTCAGAAATTGCTAGATCATGAAGTGAAGGATGAGATATGGCCAGAAAAGATTCATGACAAGTGGTTAGGGCATAGACTGAGAAGGAGGAAGGGGCTCATGCCATGGAAAGTAATCTTTTTTTAATCCTCTAAGACTATAATTACAAATAGGAAATCCTTGGACCCTCCGTTCATAAACCATTCCACTGAAACCATATAAAATATTGTTGGTGGATGTTTTTCTTAAGGAGAAGACCCTGGAACTTACATCATATTTTTGTTGTGGTAGGTAGAATCTGGGGCATGGGGTAAAGATAATGGAGAATGCTTGAGGTATTCCAGTTTTCGATGCTCCTGTATACCACCCAAAATGTACCCTTGCCGTTGGTAATTTACAATGTAACCCCCACATGGGCAAAACTGTCAATGCTAGTACTTAACACTGGGGTGGAGGAAGAATGTGCATGAAGGTGGAGAATTGGGAGCAGGGGAATGTGAAATGGAAGGAGACTGTGATTTATTTTTTCCTTTGGAGTAGCAGCATGCTGATTGCCAAAACAGTGAGCTCATCCTGAATGTTAATGCAGTGAGTGCCAGGTGAATAAACTGTCTGTTATTAAATTTCACCATGCAGTAAGTGCTTTTGTCCCCTCCTTTCTTGGGTAATCCCTGCTGTCACATAGTATATCAACTTTGGGAACATTGGTCTCCATTAACATGGAAGGAATAGAAACTATGTGAGAGAAATCCTTGCACAGATAGTGATTAACTGGAAAAGGAGCTTTGTTAGAGCACTTTTTAAAAAATTCTATTTATGTTAGTGGAGTGGTAATAAAATCTACCTTCCCTTTCTGATTTTATTACATGTTTTAAGGCAGGGAATACTGGGGTGTAATATTTCTTCTCTCTCACCTTTGGCACCTTAAACTACGCATATAGAAAGTTCCTTAAGATGGTATGCCTCACTAATCTGAGTTAAACTATATCAATTTAGCAAATCACTTAGCAAAGAAATAGTGAGAACCTTGTTAAGTATAGGGATTGTAGGAGCACCCCCCGCTTTCTCTCAGCTTAAAGTCTAGTGGGAGACAGACCTTCAGTGGCTAATAAAGGTACAAATGAGACTAAACTGTGCTCCACAGAAAAAGACAACATAATTTGGTGTTTAAGATTTTAGCAGTGGAGTCAGATAAGCCTGCACTAGAATTCTAGCTCTGCAATTTGACAATTCCACAACCTTGGGCAAGTTACATAATCCCCTGGGTCTCCCCAAAATGGAGATGGTAACACTGCCTCTAGCTTTTGTGTTTTGTTGTTGTTCGTTTGTTTTGTGGATTAGAGACACATTGTATGTGAAGAGAGATCAAGATGGCAGAGTAAGAGGATTCCGGGCTCGCCTCACTTCATGAACACAGCAAAACTACAGCTACATATAGAGCAGCTGTCACTGAAATCAACATGGGGACTAGCAGAACAGCTCTTCTACAACCAAGGCTATAAAGAAAGATCCACACAAAGTCTGGTAGGAAGGGAAGAGAAGTGATCTGGTCAGTACCTGCAACCCTAGTGGGGAACACAGAAAAGAAGGGGGATATCATGGGCTAGGGGATCCTCCCTGGGGAGTGGGATTCAAGCCACATATTAGGTACCCCAAACCTGATATCTGACATGAGAAAGACGAGCCCCCTTAATGGTTTAAAAATCATTCTAACCACAGGACTGTTAGAAACCAAGACACCAGTGCGCATGAAGAATTCACACACAGAGAAGTCAGAAAGAGAAAAACAAATACCGTATGCTAATGCATATATATGGATTCCAGAAAAATGGTACTGATGAACCTAGTGGTAGGGCAGGAATAAAGATGCAGATGTTGAGAACAGACTTGAGGACACAGGGGGGAAGGGAAGGCTGGGATGTAGTGAGAGAGTAACATTGACATACATACACTACCGAATATAAAATGGATGGCTGGTGGGAACATGCTGCAAAGCACAGGGAGATCAGCTCCATGCTTTGTGACTGCCTAGAGGGGTGGGATAGGGAGCGTGAGAGGGAGACTCAAGAGGGAGGGGATATGGGGATATGTATGTGCATATAGCTGGTTCACCTTGTTGTACAGCAGAAACTAACACAACATGGTGAAGCAATTATACTCCAATAAAGATGTATTTAAAAAGAAAGTATTCACACACAAAATTGCTCACTCTCAGCCACAGTCGGGAGACAACAGGTTGAAAACTGCCTAGAGCTCTGGCTGGTTTACCAGATCACGTCAGTGCCCTCCAGCCCACACTGGGCTCTTGCACCAGGGCCTCTTGCTTCAGTGCTGCTCCCCACTAAGGCAGAGGCTGCCATTGCCAGTGAGAGTGCACACACCTGGAGGGAACAGAGCAGGCTCAGACACCAGCCCTCACTCTGACCAGGGTGGAGGCAGCCATTGCCAGCTCATGTGTCCTTACACACACTCCAGAGGGAGCAAACAAAGATAGCTCCAGGGTGGAAACCACTATTGCAGGAGTGCACATCCCTGTGCACATTTGGGAGGGGATGGGGCAAGCTCACTTGTGTGGCACAAGCCCCTCTAGCTCGACTCAGGTTTTTTTTTTTTTTTTGTGGTACGCGGGCCTCTCACTGTTTTGGCCTCTCCCGTATGCGGAGCACAGGCTCCAGACGTGCAGGCTCCGCAGCATGTGGGATCAGGCTCCAGACGTGCAGGCTCCGCAGCATGTGGGATCTTCCCGGACCGAGGCACGAACCCATGTCCCCTGCATTGGCAGGCGGACTCTCAACCACTGCGCCACCAGGGAAGCCCTCGACTCAGGTTTTAACCAAGGTATGCACATGGTGTGTGTGGGGGTGTGGGGGTGTGAAATCATCACAGAAGCTCAGGCTCCAGCCATGCTCCAAACCAAGGTGGAGACTACCATCAGACCTAGGAGAAAACCAACTCCCTCAGGGCTCCTACTCCAGCCTCTTGGGCCCCAACCCCATCCCCAATCAGGCAGAGATGGCCAATGAGCATAGGAGAAGCCCTAGCTGGCACCTGGTTCTGGCTCTAGCCCCTCCAACTCCAGCGCTACCTCCCACCAAGGTAATAGTTGCCAGCACACCTTGGGGAAGGATACAGCTGGTGCTCACTTCATATCTAGCTCTCCCACCAAAGCCACTGGATACACGCAGGCTGCATAGGGACATTCCCACACAAGGACACATCCTCAAAACCAAGATAGGTAACTGTTTTACCTAATTTCATAGAGAGAGATAGAGAAAGTTAAACAAAATGAGAAGACAGAGGAATATGTTTCAAATGAAAGAACAAGGAAAAGAACCTTAAAGAAACCCTAATAAAACGGAGATAAATAATTTATCTGATAAAGAATTCAAAGCAATGGTGACAAGAATGCTAACTGAACTGGGAAAAGAGTAGATGAACACAGTTAGAATTTTAACCAAGAATTAGAAAATATAAAAAAATAACCAGTCAAAGCTGAAGAATACAACAACTGAAATGAAAAATACACTAGAGGAATTAACAGTGAGTTAGATGATACAAAAGAACTCATAAGTGATCTGGAAAAAAAAAATAATGGAAATTACCCAATTGGAACAGCAAAAAGAAAGACAAATTTTAAAAGAGAATAGCTTAAGGGACCTCTGAAACAATATCAAACATACCAGCATTTGCATTATAGAGGTCCCAGAATGAGAAGAGAGAGCAAAAAGTGTAGAAAATATATTGATGAAATTATCCCTGAAAACTTCCCAAATCTGAAGAAGGAAACAGATATCCAGGTACAAGAAGCAAAGAGAGTCCAACACAAAATTAACCCAAAGACATACATGCTAACACATATAATAATTAAAGTGGCAAAATTAAAGTGAGAATTTTAAAGTCAGCAAGAGAAAAACAGAGTCACATAGAAAGGAAGCTCCATAAAGCTATCAGATGCATTTTCAGCAGAAACTTTAGAGACCAAAAGAGAATAACATGATATATTTAAAGTGCTGAAAGGGAAAACTACAACCTAGGATACTCTATGCAGCAAGGTTATCATTCACAATTGAAGGAGAGATAAAGAGCTTCTCAGACAAGCAAAAACTAAAAGAGTTCATCAATACTAAACTGACCTGACAGGAAATGTTAAGGATCTCCTTTAAGTGAAAAAGAAAAGATTACAATAAGAAATAACAAATTATAGGAAGGGAAAAATTCCACTGGTAAAGGCAAATATATAGTAAAGACTGTGGGTCAACTACCTAAATAAGCAAGTACAAAGGTTAAAAGATAAAAATTATAAAATCAACTGTAAAAAACAGATACATGAAGATGTAAAATATGATAACAAAAACACAAAACTTGGTGGGAGGGAGTAAAAGTGTAGAGCTTTTAGAATGTGTCTGAACTTAAATGACTATCAGTTTAATCCACTAGATATAATTACAGGTCAACATATATGAGCTCCATGGTAACTACAAATTAAAAATCTAAAAGAGATATACAAAAAATAAAGAGAAAGGAACACAAACATAACACTAAAGCATATCATCAAACCACAAGGGAATAGACTAAAAGAAGGATACAACAGAGAAGAATGATAAAAACAACCATAAAACAATTTAAAAATGGCAATAAGTAGTACTGCTTATCAATAGTCACTTTAAAAGTCAATGGAATAAATGCTCCAATCAAAAGACACAGGGTGGAACAGTATGGAGGTTCCTTTAAAAACTAAAAATAGAACTACCATAGGACCCAGCAATCCCACTACTGGGCATATACCCTGAGAAAACCATAAGTGAAAAAGAGTCATGTACCACAATGTTCATTGCAACTCTATTTACAATAGCCAGGACATGGAAACAACATAAGTGTCCACTGACAGATGAATGGATAAAGAAGATGTGGCACAAAATATACAATGGAATATTACACAGCCATAAAAATAAACGAAATTAAGTTATTTGTAGTGAGGTGGATAGACCTAGAGTCTGTCATACAGAGTGAAGTAAGTCAGAAAGAGTAAAACAAATACCATATGCTAACACATAAATATGGACTCTAAAAAAAATGGTTATGAAGAACCTAGGGGCAGGACAGGAACAAAGACACAGACCTACTAGAGGATGGACTTGAGAACACAGGAAGGGGGAAGGGTAAGATGGGACAAAGTGAGAGAGTGGCATGGACATATATACACTACCAAATGTAAAATTGATAGCTAGTGGGAAGCAGCCACACAGCACAGGGAGATCAGCTCAGTGCTTTGTGACCACCTAGAGGGGTGGGATAGGGAAGGTGGGAGGGAGGGAGATGCAAGAGGGAAGAGATATGGGAACATATGTATATGTATAACTGATTCACTTTGTTATAAAGCAGAAACTAATACACCATTGTAAAGCAATTATACCCCAATAAAGTTGTTAAAAAAAAAAAGAGGGAAGAGATATGGGGATATATGTATATGTATAGCTGATTCACTTTGTTGTAAAGCAGAAACTAACACACCATTGTAAAGCAATTATACTTCAATAAAGATGTTAACATAAATAAATAAAAATGCTTTGCTGAAAAAAATTTAAAAAGACACAGGGTGGCTGATTAGATTTAAAAAAAAAAAAAGACCCATCTATATGTTTGCTACAAGAGACTCACTTTACAGCTGAAGACACACAGAGACTGAAAGTGAGGAGATGAGTAAAAGATATTCTATGCAAATATAAATAAAAAAGAAGCTGGGGTCACAATACTCATATCAGAGAAGGTAGATATTAAAACAAAGTCTATGATAAAAGACAAAGAAGGACATTATATAATGATAAAGGGATGAATACAAAAGAGAATATAACATTGTTAACATCTTTGCACCTAATATAGGAGCACCTAAATATATAGAGCAAATATTAACAGACATAAAGGGAAAACTTTACAATAATATAATAATAGTAGGGGACTTGAACACCTCACTTACATCAATGGAGAGATCATGCAAAAAGAAAATCAATAAGAAAACAGTGTTCTTAAATGACATATTAGACTAGTAGGAATTAATGTAATATCTACAGGACATTCCAATGAAAAGCAGCAGAATACACATTCTTTTCAAGTGTACATGGAATATTCTCCAGGATAGATCACATGCTAGACCACAAAATAAGTCTCAACAAATTTAAGGAGATATAAATTATTTCAAGAATTTTTTCCAACTACAAAGGTATGAAACTAGAAATCAATTATAGAAAGAAAAATGGTAAAAAAAAAAATACAAAATACAAACTAGTGGAGAAGAAAAACATCCTACCTAAAAGCCAATTGGTCACTAAAGTAATCAAACAGGAAATCATAAAATACCTTGAGACCAATGAAAATAAAAACATGTTTCTAAAATCCATGTAATGTAATAAAAGCAGTTTTTGTTGTTTTTGTTTTGTGGTAAGTGGGCCTCCCACTGTTTTGGCCTCTCCCGTTGCGGAACACAGGCTCTGGATGCACAGGCCCAGTGGCCATGGCTCACGGGTCCAGCCGCTCCGCAGCATGTGGGATCTTCTCAGACCGGGGCATGAACCCATGTCCCCTGCATCAGCAGATGGACTCTCAACCACTGCGCCACAAGGGAAGCCCTAAAAGCAGTTTTAAAAGAGAAATGTATAGCAATACAGACATACATCAAGAAAGAAGAAAAATCTAAATTAACATCCTATCCTACCATCTAATGGAATTAGAAAAAGACAAACCGAAGTCAGCAAAAGGAAGAAAATAATAAAAATCAGAGATGAAATAAATAAAACAGAGGCAAAAAGCAATAGAAAAGATCAATAAAACCAAGAACTTGTTATTTAAAAAATAAACAAAATTGATATACCATTAGCCAGGTTGATTAAGAAAAAAAGAGAGGACCAAAATAAACAAAATAAGAAATAAAAGAGGAGATAATACAACCATTATCATGGAGAAACCAAATACTCACAAGAGAATACTATCAATGGTTATATGCCAACAAATTGGAAAATCTAGAAGAAATTGATAAATTTCTATATACGTACAATCTTCCAAGACTGAATTAGGAAGAAATAGATAATATGAACAGACATTACTAGTACTGAAATTGGATCAGTAATCAAAGAACTTCCAACAAACAAGGGTTGAGGATGAGACAGCTTCAAAGAATTCTACCAAACATGTAAAGATGAGTTCAAACTATTCCAAAAATGTGAAGAGAAGCAAACATTCCCAAATTCCTTCTGTGAGGCCACCATTACCCTGATACCAAAACCAGACAAAGACACTACCAAAAAAAAATTACAGGCCAATATTCTTGATGAATATATATGCAAAAATTTCTCACAAAATATTAGCAAAGTGAATTCAACAATATATAAAAAGGATCATACAACACAGCCAAGTGGGATTTGTCCCAGGGATGAAAGGATGGGTCAATACCTGTGAATCAATCAGGAGGATACACCACATTAACAAAAAGAAGGAAAAAAATCACAAGGTCATCTCAATTGATGCAGAAAAAGCATCTGACAATATTCAAAGCCCATTCATGATAAAAACTCTCAACAGTGTTGGTATAGATAGAACGTACCTCAAATAATAAAGGCCATTTATGAGAAACCCACAGCTAATATCATACTCAATGATGACAAACTGAAAGCTTTTTCTCTGAAATCAGGAACAAGACAAGGATGTCAACTCTCACCATATCTATTTAAAATAGTATTGGAAATCCTAGCCACATCAATCAGATAAGAAAAAGAAATTATATGCATCCAAATTAAAAGGGAATAAGTAAAACTCACTATTTGAAGAAGACATGCTACTACATATATAAAATATTAAAGTTTTCATCAAAAAACTATTAGAACTAATAAATGAATTCAGTGAAGTTGCAGGATATAAGATTAACATATAGAAATCTGTTGCTGTTCTCTACACTAATAATGAAGTATCAGAAACAGAAATTTAGAAAACAATCCCATTTACAATCACAAAAGAATAAAATACCTAGGAAAAAACAACCGAAGAGATAAAAGACCTATAGTCTGATAACCATAAGACATTGATGAAGGAAATTGAAGAAGATACAAATAAATGGAAATATACCCTGTGTTCATGGATTGGAAGAATATTGTTAAAATGTTCATACTATCCAAAGTAATCTACAGATTTAATGCAATCCCTTAAAAAATATCCATGGCATTTTTCACAGAACTAGAACAAACAATCCTAAAATTTGTATAGAACCACAAAAGACCCCAGATAGCAACAGCAATCTTAAGAAAAAAACAAATCTGGAGGTTTCACACTTTCTGTTCTTCAGACAATGTTACAAAGCTAGCAAAATCAAAATAGTATTGTACTGGCACAAAAACAGACACATAGATCAATGGAACAAAATAAAGAGTTCACAAATAAATCAGCACACTTAGGTCAATTAGTCTATGATTAAGGAAGCAAAACGATACAATAGGCAAAAGACAGTCTCTTCAGTAAGTGGAGCTGGGAAAACTGGACAACTCCATGAAAAAGAATGAAATTAAAACATTTTCTAACACCATATATAAAAATAAACTCAAAATATATTCAAGGCCAAAATATAAGACCAGAAACCATAAAACACCTAGAAGAAAACATAGGCAGTACACTCTTTGACATAAATTGTAGCAATGTATTTTTGTATATCTTTTCATGCAAGGGAAATAAAAGCAAAAATAAACAAATGGGGCCTAATAACTTAAAAGCTTTTGAACAGTGAAGGAACCATCAACAAAACAAAAAGAATCTGTTGAATGGGAAAAGATATTTGCAAATGATATGTCTGATAAGGGGTTAAGATCCAAAATGTATAAACATCACATACAACTCAATATCAAAAACACAAACAACCCAATTAAACACTGGGCATAAACTATGGAAATTAGTATGGAGGTTCCTCACAAAATTAGAAATAAGACTACCATATAATCCAGCAATTCCATTCCTAGGTATATATCTGAAAAAAACTATAACACTAATTCAAAAAGATACACAGGGGGAAACCTGCAAGATGGCAGAGGAATAAAACATGGAAATCACCTTCCTCCCCACAAATACATCAGAAATACATCTACATGTGGAACAGCTCCTACAGAACACCTACTGAACGCTGGCAGAAGACCTCAGACTTCCCAAAAGGCAAGAAAATCACCACGTAACTGGGTAGGGCAAAAGAAAACAGAAAAAACAGAGACAAAAGAATAGGGACAGGACCTGCACCTCTGGGAAGGAGCTGTGAAGAAGGAAAAGATTCCACACAGTAGGAAGCCCCTTCACTGGTGGAGAGGAGGGTGGCAGGGGTGGAAGCTTGAGAGCCACAGAGGAGAGTGCAGCAACAGGGGTGCAGAGGACAAAGTGGAGAGATTCCCACACAGAGGATCGGTGCCAACAAGCACTCACCAGCCTAAGAGGCTTGTCTCTCTACCCGCTGGGGCGGGTGGGGGCTTGGAGCTGAGGCTCCGGCTTTGGAAGTAAGATCCCAGGGAGAGGACTGGGGTTGGCTGCATGAACACAGCCTGAAGGGGGCTAGTGTGCCACAACTATCTGGGAGGGAATCCAGGAAAAAGTCTGGAAATGCCTAAGAGGCAAGAGACCATGGTTTCCGGATGCGCGAGGAGAGGGGATTCAAAGCACCGCCTAAACGAGATCCAGACACGGGTGTGAGCCGCGGCTATCAGCAGAGACACCAGAGACAGAAATGAAATGCTAAGGCTAATACTGCAGCCACCAAGAAGCCTGTGTGCAAGCACAGGTCACTATCCACACCTCCCCTCCCAGGCGCCTGTGCAGCCCACCACTGCCAGGATCCCGTCATCCAGGGACAGCTTCCCTGGGAGAACACACTGCTCACCTCAGGCTGTTGCAACATCACGCTGGCCTCTGCTGCTGCAGGCTCGCCCTGTATTCCATACCCCTCCCTTCCCCTGGTGTGAGTGAGACAGAGCGCCCTAATCAGCTGCTACTCTAATCACGTCCTGTCTGAATGGGAACGGATGCCCTCAGGTGACCTACATGCAGAGGCAGGGAGAAATCCAAAGCTGAACACCAGGAGCTGTGTGAACAAAGAAGAGAAAGGGAAATCTGACCCAGCAGCCTCAGGATCAGAGGATTAAATATCCACATTCAAGTTGATGTACCCTGCATCTCTGGAATACCTGGATGGACAATGAATCATCCCCAAACTGAAGTGGTGGACTTTGGGAGCAACTGTAGACTTTGGGTTTGTTTCTAAACCTAATTTGTTTCTGGTTTTATGTTTTTTGTAGTTTAATATTTAGAGTTTATTATCATCGGTAGTTTTGTTTATTCATTTGGTTGCTATCTTTGTTTTTTTTATATAGATATATATTTTTTTCCGTTTTCTCTTTTTGTGAGTGTGTATGTGTATGATTCTTTGTGTGATTTTGTCTGTATAGCTTTGCTTTTACCATTCGTCCTAGGGTTCTGTCTGTGGGGGGTTATTTTTGTTTATTTTTTGATGTTCATGTTGTTTTTTAGTATACATTTTAGTGCTTGTTATCATTGGTGGATTTGTTTTTTGGTTTGGTTGCTCTCTTCCTTCTTCTTTTTTATTACTTAACTTTTTTATTTTTAATAATTTTTTTAATTTTTTATTTTAATAATCTTTTCCTTCCTTCCTTCCTTCCTTCCTTTCTTCCTTTCTTTCTCTTTCTTTCTTTCTTTCATTCGTTCTTTCATTCTTTCTTTCGTTCTTCCCTTCCTTCTTTCTCCCTTTTATTCTGAGCCATGTGGCTGGCAGGGTTTTGGTGCTCCAGCCGGGTGTCAGGCCTGTCTCTGAGGTGGGACAGCCGAGTTCATGACATTAGCCCACCAGAGACCTCCTGGCTCCATGTAATATCAAACGGCAAAAACTCTCCAAAGATCTCCATCTCAATGCCAAGACCCAGCTCCACTCAACGACCAGCAAACTACCATGCTGGAAACCATATGCCAAAAAACTAGCAAAACAGGAACATAATGCCACCCATTAGCAGACAGGCTGCCTAAAATCATAATAAGGTCAGAGATACCCTAAAACACACCACCAGACACAGTCCTGCCCACCAGAAAGACAAGATCCAGCCTCATCCACCAGAACACAGGCACTAGTCCCCTCCACCAGGAAGCCTATACAACCCACTGAACCAACCTTAGCCACCGGGGGCAGACACCAAAAACAATGGGAAATATGAACCTGCAACCTGTGAAAAGCAGACCCCAAACACAGTAAGTTAAGGAAAATGAGAAGACAGAGAAACACACAGCAGATGACGGAGCAAGGTAAAAACCCACGAGACCAAACAAATGAAGAGGAAATAGTCAGTATACCTGAAAAAAACTTCAGAGTAATGATAGTAAAGGTGATCCAAACTCTTGGAAATAGAATGGAGAAAATAAAAGAAATGTTTAACAAGGACCAAAAAGAAATAAAGAGCAAAAAAACAGTGATGTACAACACAATAAATGAAATTAAAAATTCTCTAGAAGGAATCAATAGCAGAATAACTGAGACAGAAGTATGGATAAGTGACCTAGAAGATAAAAGAGTGGGAATAATACCACAGAGCAGAATAAACAGAAAAGAAAGAAGAGAAAAGAAGACAGTCTCAGAGACCTCTGGGACAACATTAAATGCACCAACAATCAAATTATAGGGGTCCTAAAAGAAGAAAGGGATTGAGAAAATATTTGAAGAGATTATAGTTGAAAACTTCCCTAACATGGGAAAGGAAATAGTTGATCAAGTCCAGGAAGCACAGAGAGTCCCATACAGGATAAATCCAAGGAGAAACATGCCAAGATATATATTAATCAAACTATCAAAAATTAAATATAAAGAAAAAATATTAAAAGCAGCAAGGGAAAAACAACAAAGAATATACAAGAGAATCCCCATAAGGTTAACAGCTGATCTTTCAGCAGAAACTCTGCAAGCCAGAAGGGAGTAGAAGGAAATATTTAAAGTGATGGAGAGGAAAAACCTACAACCAAGATGGCTCTACCTAGCAAGGATCTAGCTCAGATTTGAGGAGAAATGAAAACATTTACAGACAAGCAAAAGCTAAGAGAATTCAGCACCACCAAACCAGCTTTAAAACAAATGTTAAAGGAAGTTCTCTAGGCAGGAAATACAAGAGAAGGAAAAAACCTACTGTAACAAACCCAAAACAATTAAGAAAACAGTAATAGAATACACATATCGAATATTTCCTTAAATGTAAATAGACTAAATGCTTCAACCAAAAGACATAGACTGGTTGAATGGATGCAACAACAAGACCCATATATATGCTGTCTACAAGAGACCCACTTCTAACTTAGGGACATATACACACTGAAAATGAGGGGATGGAAAAAGATATTTCATGCAAATGGAAATCAAAAGAAAGCTGGAGGAGCAATTCTCATATCAGACAAAATAGACTTTAAAATAAAAACGATTACAAGAGACAAGGAAGGACACTGCATAATGATCAAGGGGTCAACCAAAGGAGAAGTTATAACAATTGTAAATATTTATGCACCCAACATAGAAACACCTCAATACATAAGGCAAATGCTAGCAGCCATGAAAGGGTAAATCAAAAGTAACACAATCATAGTAGGAGATTTTAACACCTCACTTTCAATGGACGGATCATCCAAAATGAAAATAAATAAGGAAACACAAGCTTTAAATGATACATTAAACAAGATTGGCTTAATTGATATTTATAGGAAATTCTATCCAAAAACAACAGAATACACTTTCTTCTCAAGAGCTCATGAAACATTCTCCAGGGTAGATCATATCTTGGGTCACAAATCAAGCCTTGGGAAACTTAAGAAAATTTAAATTGTATCAAGTATCCTTTCTGACCATGCTATGCAACTAGATATCAATTACAGGAAAAAAATCTGAACAATATACAAACACATGGGGGCAAAACAATACGTTACTACATAACCAAGAGATCACTGAAGAAATCAAAGAGGAAATCAAAACATACCCAAAAACAAATGATAATGAAACACGACAACCCGAAACCTATGGGATGCAGCAAAAGCAGTTCTAAGAGGGAAGTTTATAGCAATACAATCCTACCTCAAGAAACAAGAAACATCTCCAATAAACAACCTAAACTTACACCTAAAGCAATATGAGAAAGAAGAAGAAAAAAATCCCAAAGTTGGCAGAAAGAAAGAAATCATAAATATCAGATCAGAAATAAATGAAGAAATGAAGGAAACAATAGCAAAGATCAATAAAACTAAAAGCTGGTTCTTTGACAAGATAAACAAAATAGATAAACCACTAGCCAGACTCATCAAGAAAAAAAGGGAGAAGACTCAAACCAACAGAATTAGAAATGAAAGAGAAGTAGCAACTGACACTGCAGAAATATAAAGGATAACGTGAGATTACTACAAGCAACTATATGCTAATAAAATGGACAACCACGAAGAAATGGACATATTCTTTAAAAAGCACAAACTTTTGAGACTGAACAAGGAAGAAATAGAAAGTATAAACAGACTAATCACAAGCAGTGAAATTGAGACTGTGATTAAAAATCTTCCAACAAACAAAAGCCCAAGACTAGATGGCTTCACAGGTGAATTCTATCAAACATTTAGAGAAGAGCTAACACCTATCCTTCTCAAACTCTTCCAAAATGTAGCAGAAGGAGGAACATTCCAAAACTCATTCTGTGAGGCCACCATCACCCTGATACCAAAACCAGACAAAGATGTCAAAGAGAAAGAAAACTATAGGCCAATATCACTGATGAAAATAGATGCAAAATCCTCAGCAAAATACTACCAAACAGAATCCAACAGCACATTAAAAGATCACTCACCATAATCAAGCTAGATTTATTCCACAGATGCAAAAATTCTTCAATATATGCAAAACAATCCATGTGATAAGCCATATTAACAAATTGAAGGAGAAAAAGCATACGATTGTCTCAATAGATGCAGAAAAACTTCTGACAATATTCAACACCCATTTATGATAAAAACCCTCCAGAAGTAGGCATAGACAGAACTCACCTCAACATAAAAAGGCCATATATAACAAACCCACAGCCAACATCGTTTTCCATGGTGAAAAACTGAAAACATTTCCTCTAAGATCAGGAACAAGACAAGGTTGTCCACTCTCAACACTATTATTCAACATAGTTTTGGAAGTTTTAGCCACAGCAATCAGAGAAGAAAAAGAAATAAAAGGAATACAAATTGGAAAAGAAGAAGTAAAGCTGTCACTTTTTGCAGATGACATGATACTATACATAGAGAATCCTAAAGATGTTACCAGAAAACTACTAGAGCTAATCAATGAATTTGGTAAAGTAGCAGGGTACAAAATTAATGCACAGAAATTTCTTGCACTCCTATACAATAATGACGAATAATCTGAAAGAGAAATTAAGGAAACACTCCTGTTTACCATTTCAACAAAAAGAATAAAATATCTAGGAGTAAACCTATGTAAGGAGACAGAAGACCTGTATGCAGTAAACCATAAGACACTGATGAAAGAAACTAAAGATGATACAAATAGATGGAGATATATACCATGTTCTTGGATTGGAAGAATCAATATGTGAAAATGACTATACTACCCAATGCAATCCAAAGATTCAATGCAATCTCCATCAAACTACCAATGGCATTTTTTGTAGAACTAGAACCAAAAATTTTACAATTTGTTTGGAAACACAAAACACCTCGAATAGCCAAAACAATCTTGAGAAAGAAAAACGGAGCTGGAGGAGTCAGGCTCCCAGACTTCAGACTATACTACAAAGCTACCGTAATCAAGACAGTATGGTACTGGCACAAAAACAGAAATATAGATCAATGGAGGAGGATAGAAAGCCCAGACATAAACCCATGCACTTAAGGTCACCTTATCTTTGATAAAGGAGGCAAGAACATACAATGGAGAAAAGACAGCCTCTTCAATAAGGGGTGCTGGGAAAACTGGAAAGCTACATGTAAAAGAATGAAATTAGAACACTCTCTAACACCATACACAAACATAAACTCAAAATGGATTAAACACTTAAATGTAAGGCCAGACACTATAAAACTCTTAGAGCAAAACATAGGCAGAACACTATGACATAAATCACAGCAAGATCCTTTTGGACCCACCTCCTAGAGAAATGGAAATAAAAATAAATAAATGGGACCTAATGAAACTACTATAATCTATAAAAATATAAAACAACTATGTTGTACACCTGAAACTAAGACAACATTGTAAATCAATTCTACTTCAATACAAATGAAATAAAATATTTCATAAACATTTTTAAGTGTTTTATTATGAAATATCTTTAATAGAAAAGTACCGAGAATACTGTAACAATACTTGTATAACCACCACTCAGATTTAACACACAAACAGATTTAATTATATTAAAATAAAGAGATACACTGTGAGTGAGCTATATTACACAGTAGATGCAAATGCTTAATTGTTGAAAATGGCTAAAAAGACATTAGATTCAAGAGAGGTGGGTCATTACTTCTGAGTAGTTGTATAAAAAAATCTGAACCAAGAAGGTAATATTTGACCTGAACCTTGAAAGATGCGTACAATTACTGCTGAAGAATAGCGTGAGAAGGAAGAAGAACAATAATGCCTGGGGAAATGTGTAAGGAGTAGAAGTATACACCAAAGATGCTGAGAACAGAGGACAGTCCAGTATGGACACAACCAAAAAAGTCAAGCTTTGAGAAGAGGAATTTCACAGAGGGAGAAGGGACTGGAATATTAGAGTCAACTAAGTTCATGAATAATCTTCATGCTTTGATAAGGAGCATAACTGAATGAGTGGATGAATTAATTTACTGATCTATAGTCAATGATACAACACTGAATACTTCATTAAAAATTTTTTTAGGGAGATCACTCTAGTGACATTAAGGGGAAAAACTAAACCATCAAAACTGAAATATAAAGGTGCTCACTATACTCTGGGTAATAGAGGATAACAGACTGAAGTAAAGCAATAGCAACATGAGTAGAGAGGTAAGAGGAGAAGAAAAGACAATTGGTTGGGGGCGGGTAAAATCAGCTAATAGCTTCAAGAGTTTCCCCCACATTTGGGCCTGTGTATTTATTTATAAGTAACAAGTATTGCCAATTAAACTAAGTTTTCTCTTTGCCCACCATGTATTGACATGTATCTAAGCATGCTTTTCATTAATTGTCAAATGGAGATCTGCCCTGTGTCTAACTGCCTAAAGAAAAGATTATTAAAAATGATATGAGACAATATACTATTTCTATTATTTACTTCTGTGTAAAAATCCACCCCCAGTTCTTAATTGCCTAAAACTACAACCCATTTTATTATATATCACAACTCTGTGGGTGGACTGGACTCAGTTCAGCTTTGCAGTTCTACTTCATGTGATGTTAGCTGGAGCCAAAGTCATCGGGGCTGTAACTGGGCTGAAAAATCCAAGATGGGTCACTCGTGTCTGGCCTTGATGCTGGCTGTCAGCTAAGAGCTCAGCTGGGAGTTTTGACAACAGTGCCTCCATTCTCTTCTACACGGCTTTTCTATGTTGTTTGGACTTATAAGAGAAAACAAGTAGAAGATGTTCATCCTCTTAAGGCCTGAGCTACAAAGTCCTTAGATGTCACTTCTTATTGCTTCACTTTGTCAAAACCAGTCTCAAGGACAGTACAATTTCAAAGAGAATGTCAATGAGCCCCACCTCTTGATACAAGGAGCAGAATGCACATATGAGGAGGCAAAGACTGTTTGAGGCCATCTTTGGGAACAAGGTAACTCTAATGTGTTCTCAAATGATTCAAATTAAGGAAACTGACTTGAAAATGTGCTATCTTTCCAATGATTAGGAATCTAAAATCAATATCATAAGGTAATTGGAGAGGGGCTGAAAGAAGTTGCTGCTGCAGGTGGCCTGGCTTTAGGAAGATCAGGTGTTGCACAAAATTGCATTCTTTCATATTAAGGTAAACATAAAAACGTGCTTCTCTGATTCTTCAGCTTCTCTGAAAACTGACTGGCTTGTGCTCAAGCTCAGAAGAAAATTTCTCAGTGGAACTTTTCCCAGGCCACCATATGTGAGGAAGCTCAAACATTCTGTCACTATCAAGGTGCAAGTGGGAAGGAACAGTGACCTCCAGCCCTCAGCATTGGCTGAACCTGCAACTGATAGCCAGCCATATGAATGTGCCAGCCATAAGTGAGCTATCTTGAAAATGCATCCTTCAGCCCCAGGCAAGTCATCTCAGCTGCCACTCCATGGCACAAAGATGAACCATCCTTGCTGATCACTACCTACAATGCAGGGGGCAGACACCAGAAGCAAGAGGAACTATGATCCTGCAGCCTGAGGAAGGGAGGTCAAAAACAGAGCAAATTAGACAAAATGAGATGACACAAAAATATGTTGCAGACGAATGAGCAAGATAAAAACCTACAAGAACAACTAAATGAAGAGGAGATTCCCAATCTACCTGATAAAGAATTTAAAGTAATGATGGTAAAGATGATGCAAGATCTCAGAAAAAGAATGGAAGCACAGATACAAAAGACAGAAGAAACGTTTAACAAAGACCTAGAAGAAGTAGAGAACAAACAAACAGATGAACAATACAGTAACTACAAAGAAAAATACACTAGAAGGAATTATTGCAGAATAACTGAGGCAGAAGAATGGATAAGTGAGCTGGAAGACAGAATGGTGGAAATCACTGCCATGGAACAGAATAAAGATAAAAAAATGAAAGGAAATGAAGACAGTCTCAGAGACCTCTAGGACACCAGTAAACACAGCAATTGTTGAATTATAGTGGCCCAGGAAGAAGAAGAGAAAGTTCCTGAGAAAATATTTGAAGAGATTATAGTCAAAAACTTCCCTACTTGGGAAAGGAAATAGTCATACAAGTCTAGGAAGCATAGAGAGTCCCATACAGGATAAACCCAAGGAGGAAAACATTTAAACGCATATAAATCAAACTAACAAATATTAAATAGAGAAAATATATTAAAAGGAACAAGAGAAAAGCAACAAATAACTTACGAGGGAATCCCCATAAACAGCTGATTTTTCAGCAGAAACTCCGCAAGCCAGAAGGGAGTGGCAGGATATATTTGAAATGTTGAAAGGGGAAAACCTACAACCAAGAATACTTTACTAAACAAGGCTCTCATTCAGATTCGATGGAGAAATCAAAAGCTTTACAGGCAAGCAAAAGCTAAGAGAATTCAGCACCATCCAACCAGCTTTACAACAAATGCTAAAGGAACTTCTCTAGACAAGGGAAATGGGAAATGCAAACCAAAAAACAATAGATACACACACAAAAAAAGAAAAAGCAACCCAAACCCAACACTAAAGATAGTTATCAAAACAGAAAAGAAGAAAAAGAGTAAGGGAGGAAAATACCCCTACAAAAACAAACCCAAAACAATTAAGAAAATTGCAATAGGAACATACATATCAAAAATTACCTTAAATGTAAATGGATTAAATGCTCCAATCAAAAGACACAGGCTGGATGAATGGATACAAAAATAAGACCCATATGCATGCTGTCTACAAGAGATCCACTTCAGACACATGGAACAAACAAAAAGTGAGGGGACGGAAAAAGATATTCCATGCAAATGGAAATCAAAAGAAAGCTGGAGTAACAATCCTCAATATCACACAAAATAGACTTTAAAATAAGGACTGTTACAGGAGACAAGGAAGGATCCTACATAATGATCAAGGGATCAATCCAGGAACAAGATATAACAATTGTAAGTATATGTGCACCCAACATAGGAGTACCTCAATATACAAGGCAAATGCTAACAGCCATAAAAGGGGAAATCAGCAGTAACACAATAATAATGGGAGATTTTAACACCCACTTACACCAATGGACAGATCATACAGACAGAGAATTATTAAGAAACACAAGCCTTAAATGGCACATTAGACCAGATAAACTTAATTGATATTTATAGGACATTCCATCCAAAAGCAGCAGAATACACTTTCTTCTCAAGTGCACATAGAACATTCTCCAGGACAGATCACATCTTGGGTCACAAACCAAGCCTTGGTAAATTTAAGAAAATTTAAATAAAATCAAGCATCTTTTCCAACTACAATGCTATGAGATTAGAAATCAATCATAGGGAAAAAATGTAAAAAACACAAACACATGGAGGCTAAACGATACGTTACTAAATAAACAGTGGATCATTAAAGAAGTCAAAGAAGAACTCAAAAAATACCTCGAAGCAAATGACAACAAAAACACGACAATCCAAAACCTATGAGTTTCAGCAAAAGCAGTTCTAAGAGGTAAGTTCATAGCAATATAACCTTACCTCAAGAAACATGAAAAATCTCAAATAGACAACCTAACATTACACCTAAGCCAGCTAGAGAAAGAAGAATAAACACAACCCAAAGTGAGTAGAAGGAAAGCAATCATATAAAGATCAGAGCAGAAATATATGAAATAGAGACAAAGAAAACAATAGCAAAGATCAATGAAACTAAAAGCTAGTTCTTTGAGAAGATAAACAAAATTGATAAACCTTTAGCCAGACTCATCAAGAAAACAAGGGAGAGGGCTCAAATCAATAAAATTAGAAATGAAAAAGGAGAAGTTACAATGGACACCACAGAAATTCAAACAATAAGAGATTACTACAAGAAACTGTACACCAATAAAATGGACAACCTGGAAGAAATGGACAAATTCTTAGAAAGGTACAACCTTCCAAGACTGAACCAGGAAGAAACAGAAAATATGAACAGACCAATCACAAGTACTGAAATTGAAACTGTGATTAAAAATCTTCCAACAAACAGAAGTCCAGGACCAGATGGCTTCACATGTGAATTCTATCAAACATTTAGAGAAGAGTTAACACGTACCCTTCTGAAACTCTTCCAAAAATTGCAGAGAAAGGAACATTCCTAAGCCATTCTATGAGGCCACCATCACCCTAATACCAAAATCAGACAAAGATATCACAAAAAAAGAAAATTACAGGCCAGTATCACTGAGGAACACAGATCCAAAAATCCTCAACAAAATACTAGCAAACAGAATCCAACAACACATTAAAAAGATCATACACCATGATCAAGTGAGATTTATACTGGGAATGCAAGTTTTCAATATCTGCAAATCAGTGTGATACACCACATTAAAAAATTGAAGAATAAAAGCCATATGATCATCTCAACAGATGCAGAAAAAGCTTTTGAAAAAAATCAACACCTTTTATGATAAACACTCTCCAGAATTTGGGCATAGAGGGGACATACCTCAACATACTAAAGGCCATATAATGACAAACCCACAGCAAACATCATTCTCAATGGTGAAAAACTGAAAGCACTTCCTCTAATATCAGGAACAAGACAAGGAGGTCCACTTTCACCACTTTTATTCAACATAGTTTTGGAAATCCTAGCCACAGCTATCAGAGAAGAAATAAAAGAAATCCAAATTGGCAAAGAAGAAGGAAAACTGTCATTGTTTGCAGATGACATGATAGTATATATAGAAAATCCTAAATATGCTACCAGAAAACTAGAGCTCATCCATGAATTTGGTTCACAAAATTAATACACAGAAATCTTGTGCATTCCTACACACTAGCAATGAAAGATGAGAAAGAAAGATTAAAGAAACAATCCCATTCACCACTGCATCAGAAAGAATAAAATACCTAGGAATAAACCTACCTAAGGAGGCAAAAGACCTGTTCTCAGAAAACTATAAGATACTGATGAAAGAAATAAAACATGACACACACAGATGCAGACATATACCATGTTCTTGAATTGGAAGAATCAATATTGTAAAAATGGCTATACAACCCAAAGCAGTCTACAGATTCAATGCAATCCCTATCAAATTACCAATAGCATTTTTCACAGAATTAGAACCAAAAAAATTAAAATTTGTATGGAAACTCAAAAGACCCCAAATAGCCAAAGCAATCTCGAGAAAGAAAAATGGAGCTGGAAGAATCAGGTTCCCTAACTTCAGACTATACTATAAAGCTACAGTCATCAAAACAGTATGGTACTGGCACAGAAACAGAAATATAGATCAATGGAACAGGGTAGAAAGTCCAGAGATAGACCCACACACCTATGGTCAACTAATCTATGACAAAAGAGGCAAGAATATACAATAGAGGAAACACAGTCTCTGTAAAAGTTGGTGCTGGGAAAATTGGATAACTACAAGTAAAAGAATGAAATTAGAACACTTCCTAGCACCATACAGAAAAATAAACTCAAAATGTATTAAAGACCTAAATGTAAGGCCAGATGCTATAAAAATTTTAGAGGAAAACATAGGGAGAACATGCTCTGACATAAATAGCAGCAAGATCTTTTTCAATCCACCTCCTAGAATAATGAAAATAAAAGTGATAATAAACAAATGGTACCTAATTAAACTTAAAAGCTTTTGTACAGCAAGGAAACCATAAACAAAAAGACAACCCTCAGAATGGTAGAAAATATTCACAAATGAAGCAACCAACAGGGGATTAATTTCCAAAATGTACAAACAACTCATGCAGCTCAATATCAAAAACCAAAACACAATCAGAAAATGGGCAAGAGATCTAAATAGACATTTCCCCAAAGAATAGATACAGATGGCTAAAACCACATGAAAATGTGCTCAGCATCACTTATTATTAGAGAAATGCAAATCAAAATTACAATCAGGTACCACCTCACACTGGTCAGAATGGCCATCATCAAAAAATCTATAAACAATAAATGCTGGAGAGAGTGTGGAGAAAGGGAACCCTCCTACACTGTTTGTGAGAATGTAAGTTGGTACAGCCACTATGGAGAGCAGTATGGAGGTTCCTTAAAAAACTAAAAATAGAGCTACCATATGGTCCAGCAATCTCACTCCTGGGTATATATCTGGAGAAAACCATAATTTGAAAAGATACATGCACCCACCATGTTCACTGAAGCACGATTTACAATAGCCAGGATATGGAAGCACCCTAAATGTCCATTGACAGGGGAATGGATAAAGAAGATGTGGTACATATATACAATGGAATATAACACAGCCATAAAAAAGACAAAATAATGCCATTTGCAGCAACATGGATGGACCTAGAGATTGTCAGACTGAGTGAAGTAAGTCAGACAGAGAAAGACAAATATCATATGATATCACTTATATGTGGAATCTAACAAAAAGGATACAAATGAACTTATCTACAAAACAGAAATAGAGTTACAGATGTAGAAAACAAACTTATGGTTACCAGCGTGTAAGTGCACGGAGGGACAAATTGGGAGATTAGGATTAACATATACACACTACTATATATAAAATAAATAACTAATAAGGACCTACTGTATAGCACAGGGAACTCTACTCAATACTCTAATGGCCTATATGCGAAACGAATCTTAAAAAGAGTTGATTATATTTATGTGTATAACTGATTCACTTTGCTGTACACCTGAAACTAATGCAACACTGTAAATCAACTATACTCCAATAAAAATGTAAAGAAATAAGGTAATTAGTTTCTAGTCTGCCTACATTCTTAGGCATTCTTCTCTAATCCCATAATTTTCACTATTTCCTATGCCCTGATGGTGTCTGAAATGATATCCATCCTGAGCTCTAGAATCCTATAGATAATGGCTCTTTATATTGGACCTTCCACAGACAGATCAAACTTCAATATGCCTAAACGCAAATTACCCCCCCATCTCCCACTCTGAACCACTTCACCTGCCAAAGGAGCCCACTGTGTTTTCCTCTGAGGTTTTGTGCTTCTTTGCATGACATTCTTGTCCATGCTTCTACTTCAGTTAGGGCTTCTCAAATGTTAATATGCAAAAGCATCACTTGGGTATCTAGTTAAAAGGCAAATTCTGATTCAGTAGGTCTGAAGTGAGGCCTAAGAATCTGCATCAGTTTCCCGATGATGCCAATATGTCTGGTCCATGAAGCATAAGTTCTAAGTCACAGAACTTGTATTTGTATGACACTGTATTGTTTCCCTTTTCCTGCAAAAACAATTATTCACCAAACCTTGTCAATTATTCTAAATACTTGTCAATAAATACTCAAATCTATTCCCTCCTCTTCTTTTCTCTCTTTTTTCTAGTCTGGATAATTGCAGTGAGTTTCTCACTTACCTACTTGGTCTTATCTAACACTAATGTATCTTACAGGGTGTGGTGGAAGTATCTTTTTAACATGAAAATACAATCGTGTTACTTCTCCTCGCTTAACACTTTCCAGTGCCTCCTACAGGGTGAAGGATAAACTCATTGGAATATACTGCCCTACTTATCTGCCCCACAATGCCTACAATTCTCCACTTTTAACATTACATTTCCCCCACCCCACTCATGCACAGAATCTATGCTCCAGAACACAGAGTGATCTTCTTAATGTTTTGGCTTCTGTACATGCTGTTTTCCTGACTCCAATGCAACTTATCCTTTAAATATCAATTAAAATATTACCTCCCTCATGATGCCTTCTTTAACCCCTAGGGTGAATGTAGGAACCCCTTCTTCTAAGTGCTCACTACACTTTGTATGTACCATCATCAAATTAATCTTTCTTTGTATTATAGTTATTTGTTTTCATGTTTCTGTTTCCATTAAACTATATAACCTTTGAGAGCAAAGACCATAATATCCTAGTGCCTATCCTCAGCTTAGAAAATGGCTATGATTGTACATATTGAGAAAAATAAATAAATGAATAAATTATCTCAATCAGTATTTGACAGTATTTGTAAAATTGGATTTTAGCCCAAAACAAGAAAGAATTTTATTGCAGCTAAACCTCTTGTGTACACACTCTGTGCAGTAGTGAGCTCCGACCACCTGAGAGAAAAATAGGCAGCGGTAATATAAAAGAAGCTTCCATTTTAAGTGTGTATATTAACCACGTAATATTTCAAGTCTCTTACATTATGAGATTCTATGATATAAGATGACTTTGAAAAGGATATTAATTTTTGAAAGATTTCCAGACCATATAATAAATACTCCTAGACTATATAGGAATTCCTAATTTGCAGAACATAGAAGAAAGTAGTCTGTCGTCTACATTTTCAATTATGTGTCACTTAAGTTTCCCTGAATTGAATCATGATCATCAGTATTTCCTCAACACATCTTCCACGACAACCGAAAGTTTTCCAGCTCAACAGAAAGACCCAGATTACTATAGCTTCAAGAGGCAGGGTAGTATTATAGACAACCTGATTTTGACTTTTTTTCAATGCTATTTCTAACCTCTGTAAAATCTTTGCACTTTAAGTCAGGAAAGGAATTGTTGCCAGAAGAAAATTAGAATTTATTGAATCATAGTCTCAAAGAACAGAAGACACACTTTTCTTTTGGAGACGTTGCATTAAAACTATAATGGTCACTTTTTGGCCCATCTTACAGGAAAAAAACTGCTAATGTTCTTCCAATTTGATATTTGAATAATATTCTCTCACCAGTCATAAGTTTCAAGAATATCATGACTAACTGAGCTCTACAAATTCATTTATTCAATTAATCGAAACTTATTAAGTATTTAGAAGTGCTACATATCATTTAACGTTATGTGGACATACAAACAAGACAATTGCTACCCCAAAGAAAGATCAAAGTCAATTTTTTAAATGGCAATACAGGAACAACAAAAGTTTCCTGATATTAATTAATTAAGTGACTAAATCAATGAAAAGCTATTTCACCAAATTATTATTTTTACTTTTGCACTTACTTTTCTTCTGTCATATTTAGGTGACTGGAGATTGGATGTGCTTTCTCTTTAGTGTGTGTGATATTTTAACCTCTATCATGGTGGACATATGCCCTATCCACTTTTCTTTGTCTTTGCCCTATGCTGTGCCCCACCTCTGGGCCAGCCATAGAGGCTGTCTGACACATACAGAGTCTAGGTGAGTTCACCACAGCCAGATTCTCTCCAGAGCCAGTGCTAGGACAGGAACATGGGCAGAACAGAGTTATGACAAAGGTAAACCAAACATACTGAGAACAAGTCTGTAAGGAGTTGGTGAGCTAATCTCTGGTGTACTGACTCTTGGAAATGGAATCTCAGGAAGTCAACATTAGATTCACTATCAAAGATCTCATAATCTAGTCAGAGGACAAAGGAGTAAACTGATGGTCACAGTAGAAGCTCCTCCAAGTGTGACTCCTAGACTAACAACACTGGCATCACTTGGATGCTCTTTAGAATGTAGATTCTCAAGGCCCACCTTGATCTAACGAATCAGAATCTCAGAGTGGGACCCAACAATCTGGGTTTAATGAGCCCTCCAGGTGATTCTGCTGAAGGCATGTGTTTGAGAACAGTGGTGAGTGTGAGAAGTGTTCTGGTAGAGGGACATTTCCCAGCATGGTATGAAGCACAGAAAGGGCTAATTAGACCAGCTGGGAGAACGTAAGGCAGGCTTCCCCAAAAAGTTAGCACCTGACCCTTTTTAATCATTTAATTCAGCTGCTTCTATTTTCTTAAATTCTGCTAGGGCTGATAACAATAATAATACCTAATTTGAATTTCTTCATATCTCCCTTCTCTCAATGACTTTCCAGTGACTGTTGAAAATAATGAGAAACACAGGAAATGGGGATTCTGAGAGAAAATGGAGATGATGTAGATAGTAAAGAAATAACCAATTTTTCTTTAATGCTGTACAGTGGGTTTTAGGACTAATTAACCTAGAGTTAAGGTTATCAAATTTAGCAAAACTATAATATATCCAGTTAAATTTGAAGGTCAGAAAAAATGATTAATTTTTTAGCACAAGGATGCCCCATGAAATATATGGAATTTACTTATACTAAAAATAATATTCATTTATTACTTGAAATTCAGTGCAACTCTGTGTCCTGTATTTTATCTGGTAACCCTATCCTGAGTTCAAGTCATGGACTACCATGCATTCACTTTTTACCTTAAATTGGGATTAATAACAATACCAGCAGATATTTGTTGGACAGTTACTATTCACTAGACATGATTCAAAGCATGTGGAAGTGTCCCTCCTAAATCCTCACAATATCCTTATTATTATTCTCCTTACACACATAGGAAACTGCTTAGCAATTGGGTCAAAGCTAGTAGAAGGTAGAGTCAGAATTTTAATCCATACTTAGCCTGATTCCAGAAGGTTTTTTTGGTTTTTTTTGTGGTACCACGCAGGCCTCTCACTGCTGTGGCCTTTCCTGTTGTGGAGCACAGGCTCCAGACGCGCAGGCTCAGCGGCCATGGCTCACGGGCCTAGCCACTCCACGGCACGTGGGATCTTCCCAGACTGAGGCACGAACCCACGTGCCCCGCATCGGCAGGCGGACTCTCAACCACTGCGCCACCAAGGAAGCCCTCCAGAAGTTTTAATGACTACATTCTATTGTTTATCCTATAGTGACATTTTCTTAGTCCTTGTGAAACTTATTTTCATTTCTTTGAGTTAATGTGAAGACTAATTGAGATTATATATGGTACCTAACCCAGTTTGTGGCCACACATAGAAACATTTATTAATAGTAATATATTCAAAATCAAGACAACTGACCCCCAAATATACTTGGCTTCAGAACAATACTTCTACTCTACTGTAACCACAAGTTAACAAGTGAGTCTTGAGAAAGAGGGACTCTGGTTTGTCTGGGATGGTGTGCACTTATGTTTTGGCCTGAGGTCATTTAGAACAGAGTTAAAGTTAACTAATGTATATCCTGGTCAGGAGTTACTGATCTCTGTGCATGCTGACAGGAGGAGTATCCCTCCACAGAATGCCACAGTCAGTGGAGGAAAAACGGCGTCACAGAGTTTCACCTTGAGTCCTAGATTACTAGGAGACCACAAGGGCCACAGCTTTCTACATGGATAAGGGGAGAACTACAGTGACCATATGGATAAGGAGTGGAATGACCAAAAAGCCTATAGCAAGAATGAAAGGAGACAGTAGGTGCGGTTGTCAAAAGCATGAATCTTGGTGTGTCCTACTTCACTGGTTTCGCTGAGGATTAGACGTATGGTACTGGCACAAAAACAGAAATATACATCAAGGGAACAGGATAGAAAGCCCAGAGATAAACCCACGCACATATGGTCACCTTATTTTTGATAAAGGAGGCAAGGATATACAATGGAGAAAAGACAGCCTCTTCAATAAGTGGTGCTGGGAAAACTGGACAGCTACATGTAAAAGAATGAAATTATAACACTCCATAACACCATACACAAAAATAAACTCAAAATGGATTAGGGTCCTAAATGTATGACTAGATAGTATAAAACTCTTAGAGGAAAACACAGGCAGAACACTCTATGACATAAATCACAGCAAGATCCTTTTGACCCACCTCCTAGAGAAATGGAAATAAAAACAAAACTAAACAAATGTGACCTAATGAAAATTAAAAGCTTTTGCACAGCAAAGGAAACCATGCACAGGACGAAAAGACAACCCTCAGAATGGGAGAAAATATTTGCAAATGAAGCAACTGACAAAGGATTAATCTCCAAAATATACAAGCAGCTCATGCAGCTCAATAACAAAAAAAAAACAACCCAATCCAAAAATGTACAGAAGACTTAAACAGACATTTCTCCAAAGAAGATATACAGATTGCCAGCAAACACATGAAAGGATGCTCAACATCACTAATCATTAGAGAAATGCAAATCAAAACTACAATGAGTTATCATCTCACACTGGTCAGAATGACCATCATCAAAAAATCTACAAACAATAAATGCTGGAGAGGATGTGGAGAAAAGAGAACCCTCTTGCACTGTTGGTGGGAATGTAAATTGATACAGCCACTGTAGAGAACAGTATGGTGGTTTCTTAAAAAAATAAAAATAGAACTACCGTATGACCCAGTAATCCCACTACTGGGCATATACCCCGAGAAAACCATAATTCAAAGTCATGTACCACGATGTTCATTGCAGCACTATTTACAATAGCCAGGACATGGAAGCAACCTAAGTGTCCATCAACAGATGAATGGATAAAGAAGATATGACACATATATACAATGGAATATTACTCAGCCATAAAAAGAAACGAAATTGAGTTATTTGTAGTGAGGTGGATGGACCTAGAGTCTGTCACACAGAGTGAAGTAAGTCAGAAAGAGAAAAACAAATGCCGTATGCTAACACATATATTTGGAATCTAAAGAAAAAAAAAGGTTCTGATGAACCTAGGAGCAGGACAGGAATAAAGACACAGGCATAGAGCATGGACTTGAGGACAACGGGAGGGGGAAGGGTAAGCTGGGATGAAGTGAGAGAGTGGCATGGACATATATACACTACCAAATGTAAAATAGATAGCTAGTGGGAAGCAGCTGCATAGCACAGGGAGATCGGCTTGGTGCTTTGAGACCACCTAGAGTGGTGGGATAGGGAGGGTGGGAGGGAGACGCAAGAGGGAGGGAATATGGGGATATATGTATACATATAGCTGATTTACTTTGTTATACACCAGAAACTAACACACCATTGTAAAGCAGTTATACTCCAATAAAGATGTTAAAAACAAAAAAGTGACGTATGTGCTAGGGAAGTGATACATGCTCAATAGAGGATATGCATTTTAATTATTATTAATATTATTATTATGAAATAAATAGGCAATCCTTTCTGCAAAAGGATTCTTTTTAAAACAAGAATCATGCACTCTTCCAAGTCACGGTTGTTTGTCTCAAGCAAGGCTCAAATAATAGATCTGTATGTGCTTTAGAATTTGTCATCCTAAAGCAAAAAGAACAAACAAGAGCTCTTGTTCCTACCTCTCTATTAGTTACTATTAAAAGCTTTAAAGTGTCTAAACTTTTACCTTATTGCAAACTACCAAGTTAGCCTGCCACGAATTCATGGATGCTGTTAGAAAACATAAGACAAAGGACAGTTCATTACTCAAAGCGGTATCAGCAGCCAGAGTATCAGCAGAGTTTGCACTGTTCTCCAGGTTCCAAATTCCACAGTATGACAGGAAGAGGGCTAAATATTACCTGCGCGTTTGTATTAACACAGTGGACTCTGTCACAGGAGAGGAACCCTGAGCCTAAAGAACCCAAATCTTTTCAAATGGGTGTTAAAAGCACCTCCCCTTTCTCCAGGGAGTATTATCTTTACTATGCTAGACAGTAAGCATGCCTGTTTTCTGAAGCTATAAGCAAATGTGCCCTTTGCTCTGGTAGGAAACACTATCTCTGTCGTCCAAGACTTTTCACTATACTAACATCTTTGAAAAAATAGTCCAGAGCTAAAGCCACCGAAACAAGCCAGAAAAACCATGTTGATGTTTCATGTTTTGCAATAAATAGACCCAGCATAATTTTAGGTGGCTCTGATTATGACATAATTTACTGCTTGCATGTACTGTTTCAGGATATAAATAATGCTATGACGATGCTTCATAAATGGCAGCCCTGTGTTCTGACTCTTCCTAAAACAAATGTGTGAAAAAAATATGCTTCTTGGAAATATCTAAGAGAATTTTTAACAAAATTCAACAACGCATGCACTGGCATAGACAGCCAAATTCTATGATAAGCTCTCAATAACAACCTGTGTCTTTTTCTACCATAGCTTTTATCACAGTTGTAACTATGTAAGCATGTATTTATCTTTTCATTTAATTTCTGTCTGTCTCGCTAGAGTATAAGCTCTCTTTCACTAAGGGACCTCTTTTTTTATACTTATGTTTGAGTCACCTAGCATGGCACCTGACATATAGCAGATATATACAGTAAATATATGCAACAAACATTTTTTGAATGTTGACTGAATTGAAGTGTACTTCACTTATAAATAAAATATTAAAATTTGATCACAAGGCGCAATTCTATCACACACTTTATATTTACCAGGACTTCCAAAGAATCTGATTTGAGTTTCCTAAGAGGCTGGATGGGGAAAGGACCTAAGAAATCACCTAGGGTTTCTACTTTATTGTATAGGTGAGGAAACCATGAGCCAGAGATAGGAAATGAATTATTCAAAGTCACACAGCAAGTTGTGATGGACCTAGGCTAAAATTCAAGTTTCCTGACTCCTGGCTGAATGCTGTTTCCCCAATAAGATTTCTTCACCTGTTCCTTCAGCCTCTTCTGGCAATGTCTGAAAGCACTTCCATGTTTATCCACTATGAAGAAATGTGGTAATGTGTTGTTAAGGCAGGAGTAGAGAGATGGGAATATCTGCAGCTCTATGCTAATACCACCTCACTGTCATAATATGGGTCAGGGAGCCTGCACTTCCAAACACAAAAATAATCTGCAATGTGTTTTCAAAGTTTTCAACTTTGCCTGATGTTTTTTTTGAAGTGCACTGAGAAAAGAAGGCATGACACAGCTCAGAAAGACAGAGATATATCAAAATGTCTGCAAATCTGCCAAAGCCCAATTCCAATGAACCAGAGACATTTCTATTTTTTCTCCTATCTTATTCAAACCGGCAAATAAGGAACTTTACCTACTTTATTATCAGATTGTGACAAATTGGTAGTGAAAGCATTATTGTTTAGGGCTGCAGATACGTTAAAATAGAGAAGTTAAAGAATTTCACCTCTTCCAAGATTTTAGAAATTTCCTGTAGTAACCATCCCACAAAAAGTGAAACAAGCATCTCCACAGTGAAGATCCTGGGAAGTCAGTCATTTCTGTTTCTAATACAAAAGAGTGTTTGATATTCTGCTTACCCTGCGGGCTCCGCAACATCCCTGTGATCAATTGTTCCTGCAGGAGCCAGCTCTGCCAAAGATGTTGCTTTGGAGGAAAGGTGCTCTATAAATGTAATAAATAAATAAATGGATGGACTAGGCAGAACAGCATAGGCTCTGGATTAAACAGAGGCAAGAATTTGGTTTTCAGATTTAAAAGGAACGAGGGACTCGTCTCAGTCTCCCACCCTGGGAAAAGCTACAAAGATTTATTTTTGTGAACATATCACAATTCTCATTCTCATGCAGCTGTAGTTATTGGAGTACCTGAGGTAAGATTACTTTATGGCCCAATGAGAGCAAATACAGGCCTCTCTTGCCTTATAGGCTAAGTGGTTTCACACTCATTTCTGAGGAATGAATATAAGTTTCTAGTGAATTCCATGAAAATATTTTTAGAGTTGTAATGCTGCAGAGCAAAAGTTACCATAGTGTGAATGGAAAACTTTTAGTGAGAGGCTAGCCATCAATTTTCTGAGGAAAACTGGACAAGTAATACTCTTGCGATGTGTTTCAGAATCTGGTATCTCATTCTATAATTTCTAACATAGATATTGCTTTCATGCATTGAAGATGACTTAAGTCTGTATTCTTACAGATTCACAATTTGACTCAACTGCTTCTATGGAACTGAGATTTTAGTATATAATGGATTACACTGTATTAGAACATTTTGCTAGCAAGTTCCACCATTAAGGCATATCTTACCCTTGCCTAGCCATTTTTTTTTTAAGTCTGAGGGTTTGATTTGTAGAATCACAGTATTCTTTTGGTTCTTTTTAACCAATTTTCCCTTCATCTACAGAAAAGATACCAATTGCCTCACTCTTGTGTGTCAGAAATTTAGGAATATTGGAAGCCATTATAAAATCAGGCTTGGTTTGTGGACCATACCAATGTCAATTTTCTGGTTTTGAGAGATCTTTAGTTAACCAAAATGTTACCATTGAGTAGACTAGGCAAAGAGTGCATGGGACTTTTCTGTTCTATCTTTGAAACTCCATGTGAATTTAGAATTATTTTAAAATAAAAAGTGAAAGAAAAAAAACTTGGAAATAGAAGATATAAAAGTAGGAAACAGGCATAATAGTGACAAACTGGAAAAACTAACTCTCTACATGTATATTTATTAAGCTATAACATGGAGATAGCATCTAGTATTGAGTAACAGTTAAATGAGATTAAATGTAATGGCTTGTTTATGCAGAGGCAATACGGCAAAATTAATACCATGTCCTCTAAAGCCAGACTGTCTCACTCAAATCCCAGGTCATGCCATTTCTGTTTGTGTCCTTGGCCCAGGAATTTAATCTTGCCTCAGTATCTGAATCTGGAAATTGGGATAATGATAATAACATCACTCATAAGACAGCGTGTTTAAATGAGTTAATATATGTAAGGTACTTAGAACAATGCCTGGTACTTAGCAATTATGCATGGCTGTCAGCCATATTATGAAGAAATCACTTCACACTTAGTTCAGTAAACGTTTTCTTTCCTTTTCTGATTATTAGTGAAAGACTATAGGAGCTCATCTAAAGCAACAGAGAAAAAAAAATTGCGGTATATTTACATAATTGAATATTATAAAATAATGAGGGAACAAGCTTCTACTACATGCAAAAATATGGATGAATCACACAAACATAATACTGAGGGAAAGAAACCATCCACCAAAAGGTGCTTATTGTAAGATTGCAGTTATGTAAAATAATAAATAGAAATAATAGCAAATAATAAAATAGTAGAAAATAACAAGAATAATTTTAGGATAAACTTTAAGCTTAATTTTGATAAAACATTTCAGAATCCCTCAAATCACACCATTTCAATAAGTAAAATGTACACATATTTTTGTACTACATTTCAAGTCCCAAATTCTCAGTTGTCAGTAAGATAGTAAGTTGCAAATTATAAATTTATCTGATAATTTAACCATATGTATTTTAAACAAAAATAAGTAAGGTTTCAACAAGTGAAATGAGGTTTTAAACAAAAATACTTAATTCAACAAGGTGTCTTTTTTTTTCAGTTGAAGTATAATTGACATACAATATTTGTTTCAGTGTAAGACATAATGATTCGACAAATGTATACATTGTGAAGTGATCATCATAATAAGTCTAGTTACCGTTTGTCACCATACATAGTTATTATTAGTTTTCTTGTGATGAGAACTTTCAATATTTACTTTCTTAACAACTTTCAAATTTGTAATATAATGTTATTGATTATAGACACCATGTTCTACATAACATCCCCCGACTTATTTTTTAATTGGAATTTTTACCCCTTGATCCTCTTCACCCATTTTGCCCACTCCCCAACACCCATCCCCTCAGGCAACCATTAATTTGTTCTCTGTATGTATGAGTTTTGTTTTGTTTGTTCATTTGTTTTGTTTTTTAGATTCCACATGCAAGTGCAATCATACAGTATTTGTCTTTCTCTGTGTGACTTATTTCACTTGACATTATACCCTCAAGGTCCATTCTGTTGTTCCTAATGGCAAGACTTCATTCTTTTTATGGCTTATGAGCATTCCATTGTATATACATATACCACAATTTCTTTATTAATTCATCTATTGATGGACACTTAGGTTGTTTCCACATCTTGGCTATTGTAAATAATGCTGCAATGAACATGGGGGTGCATACATCTTTTTGGATTAGCATTTTCATTTTCTCCAGATAAATACCCAGAAGTAAAATTGCTGGATCATAAGGTAATTCTATTTTTAATTTTTTGAGGAACCTCCATACTATTTACATTCCCATCAACAGTTCACAAGCGTTCCTTTTTCTGCACATCTTCACCAACACTTGTAATTTCTTGGCCTTTTGATAATGGCCATTCTTACAAGTGTGAGATGATATCTAAGTTTGCTTTTGATTTGCATTTCCCTGATGATTAGCAATGTTGAATATCTTTTCATGAGCCTGTTGTCCATCTGAATGCCTTCTTCAGAAAAATGTCTATTCAGGTCTTTTGCCCATTTTTTAATTGTGGTATTTGTTCTTTTACTATTGAATTGTATGGGGTTTTAATATATTTTAGATATTAACCCTTTATTAGATATATGACTTGTAAACATTTTCTGCCATTGAGTAGGTTGCCTTTTCATTTTGTTGATGATTCCCTTTGCTATGCAGAAGCCTTTTAGTTAGATGTAGTCCCATTTGCTTGCCTTTGTTTTTAGAATCAGATTAAAAAAATAATTGCCAAGACTGATGTCAAGGAGCTTATCACCTATGTATTTTCCTAGGAGTTTATGGTTTCATGTCTTACATTCAAGTCTTTAATCCACTTTGAGTTAATTTTTGTATATGGTATAAGATAGTGATCTAGCTTCATTCTTTTGCATGTAGCTGTCCAGTTTTCCCAACACCCTTTATTGAAGAGACTGTCCTTTTTCCATTGCATATTCTTGGATCCTTTGTCATAAATTAGTTGATCACATATGTGTGGGTTTATTTCTGGCCTCTGTATTCTATTCCAGTAATCTATGTGTCTCTTTTTATGCCAATACCATACTGTTTTGATTACTGTAACTTTGTAATATAGTTTGAAATCAGGGCTCATAATGTCTCCAGGTTTGTTTTTCTTTCTTAAGATAACAATTTGAGATCTTTTAAGGTTTCATACAAATTTTAGAATTGTTTTAGCCCTGTAAAATATGCCATTGGAATTTTGATACGTATTGCCTTGAATCTATATATTACTTTGGGCAATACACTCGTTCTAATCCATGACCATGGCGTATCTTCCCATTTATTTATGTCTTCTTCATTTCTTTCATAAATATCTTACAATTTTCAGTGTACAGTCTTGTCATCTGCTTAAATTTTTCCTAGATATTTTGGGGTTTTGATGCAATTTTAAATGCAATAGTTTAAACTTTTTCTGATAGATCATTATTAGTGCATAAAAATAGCATTTTGTATATTGTTTGTATACCCTGTAATTTTAATGAATTTATTAATTCTAGCAATTTTTGGTGGAGTTTTCAGGGTTTTCTATATATAAAATTATGTCATCTGAAAATAGTGATAGTTTTACTTCCTCTTTTCCAATATGTATGCATTCGATTTTTTTCCCCTGCCTAATTCCTTTGGCTAGAACTTCCAATACTATGTTGAATAAAATTGGTGAGAGTAGGCATCCTTGACTTGTTCCTGTACTTAGGGGAAAGGCTTTCACATTAAGGATGACGTTAGCTGTGGGCTTATCATACACAGTCTCTATTATGTTGAGGTACATTCACTCTGTACCCTCTTTGTTGAGAATTTTTATCACAAATGGATGTTGAATTTTGTCAAATGATTTTTCTGCATCTATTGAGATGATCAAATGACTTGTGTCCTTCATTTTGTTAATGTTGTAATCATGTTCACTGATTTACAGGTGTTGAACTATCCTGGCACTTTGGAATAAATCCCACTTGATCACAGTGTATGATCCATTTAATGTATTGTTGTAAATATTTTGCATGTGATTTCATCAGGCATATTGGCCTGTAATCTTCTTCATTTGCAGTGTCCTTATCCAGTTTTTGGTATCAGGGTGATGCTGGCCTCATAAAATGAGTTTGAGAGTGTTCCCACCTCTTCAGTTTTTTGGAATAGTCTGAGAAGGATTGGTATTAAGTCTTCCTTGAATGTTTGGTACAATTCGCCTGTAAAGCTGTCTAGTCCTGGACTTTTGTTTGTTGGGATTTTTAAAATTATTATTATTGATTTAATCTCCTTGCTAGTAATCAGTCCATTCAGATTTCTATTTCTTCCTGATTCAGTCTTGGAAGATTGTTTTGTTTCTAGGAATTTATCCATTTCTTTCTAGGTTGTCTAATTTTTTGTCATATAGTTGTTCATAGTTTCTTTGATCCTTCATATTTCTTTGACATCAGTTGTAACTTCTTTCATTTCTGATTTTATTTGAGCCCTCTCTCAGTGAGCCTAAGTAGTCTGTCAATGTTGTTTATCTTTTCAATGAACCAACTCTTAGTTTCATTGATCTTTTCTATTGTCTCTATAGTCTCTATTTCCTTTGTTTCTGTTCTGAACTTTATTATTTCTTTCTTTCTACTAACTTTGGGATTCTTTTGTTTCTTTTTTCTAGTTCCTTTAGGTGTAAAGTCATATTTTTTGAGATTTTTCATGTTTCTTGAGGTATGTAGGCCTGAATTGCTATAAAAATTTCTCTTAGAACTGCTTTTGCTGTATTTGATAGATTTGGGGATGTTGCATTTCCATTTTCATTTGTCTCAAGGTATTTTTTAAATTTTTCTTTTGATTTCTTCATTGACCCATTGGTTGTTCAATAGCATATTGTTTAATCTCCACATATTTGTGATTTTTCAAGTTTTCTTCTTGTAATTTATTTCTAATTTCAGACCACTGTGGTTAGAAAACATGCTTGATATGATTTCAATCTTTTTAAATTTACAAAGACTTGTTTTGTTTCCTAGCATCCTAGAGAATGTTCAATGTGCACTTGAGAAGAATGTGTGTTCTGCTGATTTTGGATGGAATGTTCTGTATGTATCTATTAAGTGAATCTGATCTGGTGTGCCATTTAAGGCTGAGGTTTCCTTATTGATTTTCTGTCTAGGATAACCTACCCATTGATTTCAATGGGGTATCAAAGTCCCCTACTATTATTGTATTGCTGTCAACTTTCTCTTTAGGATTGTTAATGATTTATTTATGTATTAGATGTTCCTATGTTGGATGCATAAATATTTAGAAATATTACATTTTCTTGTTGGATTGACCCCTCTATTATTATGCAATGCCCATCTTTGTCTTTTATTAAATATTTATTTTAAAGTCTATTTTGTCTGATGTAAGTATAGATACCCCAGCTTTCTTTTGTTTTCTATCTGTATGAAACACCTTTTTCCATTCCTTCATTTCAGTCTGTATGTGTCCTTACATTTGAGGTGAGTCTCCTGTTGTTGGCATATAGATGGGTCTTTTTGGTCTTTATCCATTTAGCTACTCTATGTCTTTTGATTAGAGAATTTAGTCCATTTACATTTAAAGTAATTATTGATAGGTATGTTCTTATTGTCATTTTGTTAACTATTTTCTGGCTGTTTTGTAGTTACTCTCGGTTCTTTTTCTTCTTCTCTTGATTTCTTCCCTTGCGGTTTGATGACCTTCTGTACTGATATGCTTAGATTCCTTTCTCATTATCTTTTGTAATTATAGCTTTTTGCTTTTTGCTTTTATATATATATATAATTATAGCTTTTTGCTTTTATAATTTTTATAATTATCGTGAGGCTCAACTATAACAGCCTACCAATATAACACTCTATTATACATTGATAGAAAGTTCAGTTTAAATATATTCTAAAACTCTGCATTTTTATTGCCCCCATTTTATGTTTTTTATGCCACATTTTACATATTTTTGTATATCCCTTAACTAATTGTTATATTTATAGTTATTTTTATTACCTTTTAAATTTATACTAGCTTTATAAGTAATTAATCTACTTTCTTCGCTATATATTTACCAGTGAGATTTTACTTTCAATAGTTTTCTTGTTACTAATTAGTGCTCTTTCTTTTCAGCTTAAGTAAATCCCATTAACATATCTCATAAGGCCAGTATAGTGGTGAGAAACTCCTTTCATTTTTGCTTGTCTGGAAAACTCGTTATCTCTCCCGAATTTGTTGTCTCTCCTCTGGTTATCTCTCTTCCACTCTGAAAGGTAACTTTGCTGGTTAGAGTATTCTTGGTTAGGTTTTTTTCTTTTAGCACTTGAATTCATCATGTCACTACCTTCTGGCCTGCCAAGTTTCTTCTGGTAAATCTGCTGACAGACTTAGGGGCATTCTTTTGTATGTAACAAGTTGCTTCCTCTTGCTGCTTTTGAGAGTCTCTCTTTAACTTTTGACATTTTTGATTATAATTTGTCTTGGTTTCGGTGTCTTTGGGTTGATCATATTTGGAACTTTCTCAGCTTCCTGGATCTGGATGTCTGCTTTCTTCCCCAAGTTCAGGATGTTGTCAGCCATTATTTCTTCAAACAAGTTTTCTGTCCCTTTCTATCTCTCTTCTCCTTCTGGGATGTCTATAATGCAAATATCATGTTATCCATAGGTTCCCTAAGCTATTTTCACTTGTTTTTAATCATTTTTTTCCCCTGCTCTGTTTGGGTGAGTTCCACTTCTCTATCTTCCTGATAACTGATTCCTTCATTTGCTTCATCTAGTCTGCTGTTTAACCCCTCTAATATATTTTCCAGTTTAGTTATTGTATTATTCAGCTCTGTGACTTCCATTTGGTACTTTATGTTTTTTCTTCGATGAAGTTCTCTCTGTGTTCATCCATTCTTCTGAATTCAGTTAATTTCTTTGTGACCTTAGTTTGAACTCTTTGTCAGGTAAATTGCTTATCTATATTTCTCTAAGGATTTTTTTTTCTGGGGTTTTATCTTATTCTTTCATTTGGAACATATGCCAGCACTGAGGAAATAGAGGGAGAATGTAACACTGGCACCCATAAGCACCTCTGTTCATAGAGCTTCAACAAGCTTCTGCCCCTCTGACAGATGCTTTAGGATTAGAAAATAAATTCCTTCACTTATGATCTAAGCTCTTTTCAAACTGATGCTTTTGTATTGGGTCCTGGGGTGAGTGAGTTTGTGTATGAACCCCTTAAGAGGTGACTCTCCTTTCCCTACAGACCTATGGCTCTCCTGGACATAAGCCCCATCTGTTTTTAAAACCAAACATTTTGGGGGTTCATTGCTCCAGTGCAGGTTTCAAAAGTTGATGTGCCTCATGTGGGGCACAAACTCCTCACCCCTCAGGGAGAAATGCCACATTTCTGAGATCCCTCCTGACGATGGGTCAGCAGGCTGGGTGTGCTGTTTTTGGCACGACCATGTCTCTGCCTCCCCCATCTGTCTCAATATGACCCTTTTATCCTTCATTGTGGAGTAGCTATTCAGCTAGTTCTCAGGTTCTTTTCAGAGCAAATTGTTACATATGTAGATGTATATTTTCTGTGTCTATGGGAGGAGGTGAGTTCAGGATTATCCTTTGCCACCATCTTCAACTGCTTCCTCCCACAGGGTGTCTTTTTTGGAACAGTTATTAATTCAATCAAGTCTGTGATGTCAAACTCAAATGGCAGTGTTATATTTGAAACAAGAAAAGGCAATAAACTCTTAAGTGGTTTATTACAGTATGTACTATAATTTTGGACAGTCTATAACTGCATTCAAGGTTTAGGAAAAAAGAGCTGATTGTATAACTTGTACCGGGCCAAATCTGCCACCAAAACAAAAGTCAGTAAAACTGGAAAAAATATGAAACAACTGGTTTTAGATATTGGGCAACAATAGCATAAACTGTACTTGCTAAGAGAATGCAGACCTATGTTTAACTTGTATTTTTATCTCTAGGCACTTTCCAGACACTGATTTAGAGGAAGGGAACCCAAGCAGAGCATGGCAATATACCTAAACTGAGGACACACAGACTGGATTTCAAGGACGCAGAAGCAGTTGATATTTGTAAGGCAGAGTACATGATAATAGGAATCTACACAGGAAAAAAACCCTCAATCAATTTGCATAGAAGTTCCCTTAATTCATTGGCTGAGTTCTGAGATTCACATGCATAGGCAAGATCCCATGAGCTGGAGTAAAGAGCAATTATGAATAAAAGAATAACTACCAGAAAGCTATAAATTTAATAACTATCAGAGTTCACAGAGCTGGGGTAATGTTCTAATACTGACCAGGCTGTGTAAAGAAAGCTTACTGACCATATGGGGTACTCAGTAGGGACCACTGAAGTTCACTTCTCAGGTGTATGACTAAGCCAATCCTAGAGTAAAGGCATCTCAAAACCTGCATTAAGAAAGTTTAAAAACAAGCTTCAAAAAGATTAAGATAATCTGCAAGTAAAATCCCTGTCTGTTGGGGACAAATTGGGATATTCTTTAAAAGAAGACAACAAAATCCAAACCCTCAAAACTAGAAAAATCCCAGTGTCAAGTATCCAAACCAAAATTATTAGATATGCCAGGAAGAGAAGTAATGGAACTCATAGAAAAGAAGAAATTAATTTGTAGAAATAGATATGGAAATGATAGAGATGATAGCATGTCTTAAGGCTCTAAAACAGCTTTTACAAACATGTTCAAATACTTAAAAGCAGGCATTAACATAATGAAGAAAGTAACATTATAAAAAAAAAGTAAATGAAAATTCTGAGGTGAAAATGACAATACTGAAAAATTTTTTAAACTGGATGCTTTTGACAGCAAATCAGACATTGTAGGATAAAGTATCAGTAAATTTGAAGCCAGAACAATAGGAACTATCTAAAAGGGGGCATACAGTCACAGACACAGACACACAAAGCTGAAAGAAATTAACAAAGCAGCTGTAACCTGTGGGACAAGATAAAGTGGTCTAACATACATATACTTGGTGTTTAGGATAGAGGAGGCAGAAAAAATAATTAAAGAGATAACGGCCAAAACATTTCCAAATTTAATAATATATAAAACTACAGATCCAAGAAGTTAAACAAAACCTAAGAAGGATAAATGCAAAGAAAATAATAATGAGGCATACAATAATCAAATTGTTCATATCAATAATAAGAAAATCTTAAAATAAGCTTGAGGGAAAAACATTGCATAAAGAGGAACAAAGTATTAATACTGACTTTGCATCAGAAGTAATGGAAGCCATGGGACAATATTTTTAAACTTCCATAACAAAATATTTTTAACTATTAACTTAGAATTCTATAAGCAGGAAAAATTATCCTCCAAAAATAAAGGCAAAATAAATATAGGCATACCTAGGAAATAGTGTGGGTTCAGTTACAGATTACCTCAATAAAGTGAATAACTCAATAAAGTGAGTCATACAAATTTTTTGGTTTCTCAGTGCATATAGAAGTTATTTTTACACTATACTGTAGTCCATTAAGTGCAAAAAGCATTGTGTTTAAAAAACAATACACAGAATTGGATCAAGATGGTGTAGTAGGATTACTTGAAACTCAGTTCCCACCATGAACTATCTGGAGACTGGCAGACTCCTGTACAACCAAGGGTGTAAGAAACAGCCACAAGAACTTGGGTAGGAAGGGAAAGAAGAGATCATGTTGGGACTTGTGCCACTGGGAGGGGACTCAGAGGAAAAGGGAGATTACACAAATGGAGAGCCTCCCTGGAGAGTGAACGATTAAAGCCTTCTATTGGGCACCCCAACTGTGGGGTCCAACAGTGGGAAGACAAGCCCCCTTGGCTAGTTAAAGGGTCAGTGGGACAAATAGGAGGGCTGTGGTAAGCCTGGATTCCACTCATGAGGAGCACACAAATGCTTGCCTGCTCCCAAAACAGGGCAGAGAGAGTGGATTGAGAATGCACATGTGGCTCCCCAGCCTGAGCAAAAGGAATGCTCCAGTCTCCCTTGCCTCACGTCACAGCTCCATGAGTGAGAGCTGCCATGAACAAGGAAAGACCTCAGCTGTGAGATGCTGGGATGGCTCAAACCTGAACCAGTGTCTGAGCAGGGTGGGAGCAGTCATTACTGGTGATTCCAGAGGCAGTATGGATCACTGATAGTGACCCACCTATGCCCCAACCCTTGCTGAGTGAACATGCCAGCCCTTCTTGATTCAGTCGTCCTCTCTTCTAGGGTGAGGATAACAGTTCTGGGAGGGTCAATAGCCCACACTTAAAGGGAAGTGAGCCAGCTTAGGCTCAACCTTCAGGGGTTCTGTTCCAGCTACTTGGGACTTGACATTGCCCCTCAGAAGGTGGTGATGGCCACTAATCAAAGGGGAAGTCTTGCCTCACAGCTGGCTCCAGCCCTATCCTCTCCATCTCCAGCCCCACCTCCTACCAAGGTGATAGATTCCTGTACACCCTGAGGAAAGATATGACTTGTGTTTATGTCAAATTCTGCTCCCCACCAAAGCCACTGGGCACACATAGACTATATAGGGATGATCCCACTTAAGGACCCCACAGTTCAAGAACTTGCATAGTTAAGTGTTTAACATAATTTCATAGAAACAGAGAAAGATAAGCAAAATGAGAAGACAGAGAAATTTGTCTCAGTTGAAAGAAAAGGAGAAAATCTTGAAAAAACAACAAATGAAACAGAAATAGACAACTTACAAGATGAAGAACTCAATGTATTAGCAATAAGAATGCTAACTGAATTAGGGAAAAGAATAGATGAACACAATGAGAATAGTAACAAGGAACAAGAAAATAAAAAAGAAGGACCAGTGAGAGCTGATGAATACAATAACTAGAATGAAAAACACACTAGAAGGAATGAACATCAGATAGGTGATCCAGAAGAATGCGTTACTATTCTGGAAGATAGAATAATGGAAAACAATCAGAAGAGCAAAAAGAAAACAAATTAGAAAATAAAAACAGTTTAAGGGATCATTAGGATGACATCAAGTGTACCAACATTTGCATCATAGGGGTCCCAGAAGGAGAAGAGAGAAAGAAGGGTGTCAAAAATATACTTAATGAAATTATGGCTGAAAACTTCCCAAGCCTGAAGAAGGAAACAGATATTCAGGTACAGGAAGCACAGGGTATCCTAAACAAGATGGACCTAAACAGACCCATACCAAGACACATCATAATTAAAATGGCAAAAGTGAAAGATAGAAAGATAGGCAGAAAGAGAAAGACAAGGTCATATACAAGGGAACTCACTTATGGCTATCAGCTGATTCTTCTGCAGAAACTTTACAAGCCAGAAGGGAGTAGCATGATATCTTTAACCTGATGAAAGAGAAATACCTGCAAACTAGCATACTCTATCCAATAAGATTATCATTTAGAATTAAAGGATAGATAAACACTTCTCAGACAAGCAAAAACTAAAAAAAGTTCATCAATACTAAACCAACTCTAAAAGAAATGTTAAAGGGTCTTCTTTAGTGGAAAGCTAAAAGCTATAACAAGAAGGAAGTGTCTATTAGAAAGGAAAAATTCCACTGCTAAAAGCAAATATATATTAAGGCTTAATGCTACTTAAAGTAGCACAAAGAGTAAAAGACAAAAAATTGTAAAGTCAAATATAACTGTAATAATCACTAAAAGGATAAACATGAAGATGTAAAATATGACATCAAAAAGATAAATTGTGGAAGTAGGGCGTACAAAATGTTGATCCTTTAGAATGTGTTTGAACTTAAAAAAGCACCTGCTTAAAACAGATGGATATAGTTATAGGTCAACTTATATAAACCCAATGCTAACCACAAAACAAAACCCAAGAATAGAGATACAAAAACTAAAAAGAATGGAACACAAGTATATCACAAAAGAAAAATCAAACCTCAGGGAAGAAACTAAAAGAAGAGAGAAGAACTACAGAGACAATGGGAAAACAAGTAATATAATGGCAATAAGCACATACCTATCAATAATTATTTTATATATCAATGAGCCAAATGCTCCAATCAAAACACATAGGGTGGCAGATTGGATCAAAAAAAAAAAACAAGACCCAAGCTTCCCCAGCCAGGGGTCAAACCTGAGCCCATGATGGGAGTGCTAAGACCTGGTTATTGGACCACCAGAAAATTCCCGACCCTAGGGAATATTAATTGGCATGAGCTCTCCCAGTGGTCCCCATCTCAGCACCAAGACCTGGCTCCACCCAACAACCTACAAGCTCCAGTGCTGGACTCCTCAGGCCAAACAACCAGCAAGACAGGAAGACAGCCCCTCCCATTAGCAGACAGGCTGCCTAAAGTCATACTTAGCACACAGACACCCCAAAACACAACACTTGATGTTGCCCTGCCCAGTAGAGGGACAACAACCAGCTCCACCAAACAGAGTGCAGGCACCAGTCCCTCCCACCAGGAAGCCTACAGAAGCTCTTGGACCAAACTCACCCACCAGGGGGCAGAAACCAGAAGCAAGAGGAGCTATGGCCCTGCAGCCTGCAGAAAGAAGACCACAAACACAGTAGGTTAGACAGAAGAAAATGTTGTAGACAAAGAAGCAAGGTAGAAACTGACAAGACCAACTAAATGAAGAGACGATAAGCAATCTACCTGAAAAATTTCAGCGTAATGATAATAAAGATGATCTAAGAGCTGAGAAATAGAATGGAGGCATGGATTAAGAAGATATGAGAAATGTTTAACAAGGACATAGAAGAACTAAAGAACAAACAAATACTGATGAACAATACAATAAATGAAATAAAAAGTACACTAGAAGGAATTAATAGCAGAATAACTGAGGCAGAAGACTGGATAAGTGAGCTGGAAGACAGAAAGTTGGCAAACACTGCTGCAGAACAGAATAAAGAAAAAAGCATGGAAAGAAATGAGGACAGTCTCGGAGACCTCTGGAACAACATTAAACACACCAACATTTGAATTATAGGGGTCCCAGGAGAAGAGAAAGGACTGAAAAATATTTGAGGAGATTATAGTCAAAAACTTCCCTAACATGGGAAAGGAAACAGTCATCCAAGCCCAGGAAGCACAGAGAGTCCCATACAGGATAAACCCAAGAAGAAACACCTGGAGACACATATTAATAAAACTAACAAAAAATAATACAAGGAAAAAATATTAAAAGCAGCAAAGGAAAAGGAAAAAAAGACAAGGGAATCCAAATTATCTTATCAGCTGATATTGCAGGAGAAACTCTTCAGGCCACAAAGGAGTAGCATGATATATCTAAAGTGATGAAAGGAAAAAACCTACGACCAAGAATACTCTACACAGCAAGGCTCTCATTCAGATTCAACAGAGAAATTGAAAGCTTTACAGACAAGCTAAAGCTAAGAGAAATTAGCACCACCAAACCAGCTTTACAGCAAATGCAAAAGGAAGTTCTCTATGTGGGAACCACAGGAGAAGAAAAAGACCTGCAAAAAACAAAAAACCAACAAAAACAAAACCCAAGACAATTAAGAAAATGGCAATAGGAACATACATATTGAAAATTACCTTAAATGTAAATGGATTCAATGCTCCAACCAAAAGACACAGACTGGTTTAATGGATACAAAAACAGGACCCATATTTATGCTATCTACAAGAGACCCCCTTCAAACCTAGGGATACATACAGACTGAAAGTGAGGAGATGGAAAAATATTCCATGCAAATGGAAATCAAAAGAAAGCTGGAGTAGCAAAACTCATATCACACAAAGTAGACTTTAAATTAAAGCCTGTTGGGGAAAGGCTTCAAGATGGTGGAAGAGTAAGACGTGGAAATCACCTTCCTCCCCACAAATACATCAGAAATACATCTACATGTGGAACAACCCCTACAGAACACCTACTGAACACTAGCAGAAGACCTCCGACCTCCCAACAGGAAAGAAATTCCCCACGTACCTGGGCAGGGCAAAAGACAAACAGAGACAAAAGAATAGGGATGGGACCTGCACCAGTGAGAGAGAGCAGTGAAGGAGGAAAGGTTTCCACACACTAGAAGCCCCTTTGTGGGCAGAGACCGTGGGGGGTGGAGGGGGAAGCTTCGGAGCCACAGAGGAGAGTGCAGCAACAGGGATGTGGAGGGCGAAGCAGAGAGATTCCCACATAGAGGATCAGTGCATATCAGCACTCACCAGCCCGAGAGGTTTATCTGTTCACCCGCCGGGGTGGGCGGGGGCTGGGAGGTGAGGCTCAGGCTTCCATCGGATCCCAGGGAGAGGACTGGGGTTGGCTGCATGAACAAAGCCTGAAGGGACTAGTGCACCACAGCTAGCCGGAAGGGAGTCCAAGAAAGTCTGGAGCTGCCGAAGAGGCAAGAGACTTTTTCTTGCCTCTTTGTTTCCTAGTGAGCGAGGAGAGGGGATTAAGAGCACGGCTTAAAGGATCTCCAGAGACAGGCCCGAGCCACGGCTACCAGTGTGGACCCCAGAGACAGGCTTGAGATGCTAAGGCTGCTGCTACAGCCACCAAGAAGCCTGTATGTGAGCACAGGTCACTATCACCACCTCCCCTCCTGGGAGCCTGTGCAGCCTGCCACTGCCAGGGTCCCGTGATCCAGGAACTTCTCTGGGAGAATGCACGGCATGACTCAGGCTGGTGCAACGTCACGCCAACCTCTGCCACCACAGGCTCGCCCCGCAACCGAAACCCTCCCTCCCCCTGGCCTGAGTGAGCCAGAGCCCCCGAATCAGCTGCTCCTTTAACCCCATCCTGTCTAAGCGAAGAACAGATGCCCTCCGGCAACCTACATGCAGAGGCGGGTCCAAATCCAAAACTGAACACTGGGAGCTGTGCGAACAAAGAAGAGAAAGGGAAATTTCTCCCAACAGCCTCAGGAGCAGTGGATTAAATCTCCACAAACAAGTTGATGTACCCTGCCTCTGTGGAATACCTGAATAGATAATGAATCACCCCAAATTGAGGAGGTGGACTTTAGGAGCAATGATATATATAATATTTTCACTTTTTCTCTTTTTGTGAATGTGTATGTGCATGCTTCTGTGTGTGATTTTGTCTGTATAGCATTGCTTTTACCATCTGTCCTAGGGTTCTGTCTGTCCATTTTTTTGTTTCTTTTTTTAAATTAAAAAAAATTTTTTCTTAATAATTATTTTTTATTTTAATAACTTTATTTTATTTTACTTTGTTTTATTTTATCCTCTTCTTTCTTTATTTATTTTTTTCCCTTTTATTCTGAGCCATGTGGAAGACAGGCTCTTGGTGCTACAGCCAGGCATCAGAGCTGTGCCACTGAGGTTGGAGAGCCAAGTTCAGGACACTGGTCCACAAGAGACCTCCCAGCTCCATGTAATATCAAACGGCAAATATCTCCCACAGACATCCATCCAAACGCCAAGACCCAGCTCCACTCAATGACCAGCAAGCTACACTGCAGGACACCCTATGCCAAACAACTAGCAAGACAGGAAAACAACACCATCCATTAGCAGAGAGGCTGCCTAAAATCATAATAAGGCCGCAGACACCCCAAAACACACCATCAGACGTGGACCTGCCCACCAGAAAGACAAGATCCAGCCTCATCCACCAGAAAACAGGCCCTAGTACCCACCACCAGGAAGCCTACACAACCCACTTAACCAACCATAGCCACTGGGGACAGACACCAAAAACAACAGAAACTGCAAACCTGCAGGCTGCAAAAAGGAGACCCCAAAGACAGTAAGTTAAGAAAAATGAGAAGACAGAGAAACACACAGCAGATGACGGAGCAAGGCAAAAACCCACCAAACCTAACAAATGAAGAGGAAATAGGCAGTCTACCTGAAAAAGAATTCAGAATAATGATAGTAAAGTTGATCCAAAATCTTGGAAATAGAAAGGAGAAAATACAAGAAATGTTTAACAAGGAACTAGAAGACCTAAAGAGCAAACAGTGATGAACAACACAACAAATGAAATTAAAAATTCTATAGAAGGGATCAATAGCAGAATAACTGAGTCAGAAGAATGGATAAGTGACCTCAAAGATAAAATAGTGGAAATAACTACTGCAGAGCGGAATAAAGAAAAAATGAAAAGAATTGAACAGTCTTAGAGACCTCTCGAAAACATTAAATGCACCAATATTCAAACTGTATGGGTCCTAGAAGAAGAAGAGAGAAGAAAGGGGCTGAGAAAATATTTGAAGAGATTAGAGTTGAAAACTTCCCTAATACGGGAAAGGAAATAGTTAATCAAGTCCAGGAAGGGCAGAGAGTCTCATACAGGATAAATCCAGGGAGAAACACGCAAATACACATATTAATCGAACTATGAAAAATTAAATACAAAGAACAAATATTAAAAGCAGCAAGGGAAAAACAACAAATAACACATAAGAGAATCCTCATAAGGTTAACAGCTGGTCTTTCAGCAGAAATTTGGCAAGCCAGAAGGGAGTGGCAGGACATATTTAAAGTGATGAAGGAGAAAAACCTACAACCAAGATTACTCTACCCAACAAGGATCTCATTCAGATATGACAGAGAAATTAAAAGATTTACAGACAAGCAAAAGCTGAGAGAATTCAGCACCACAAAACCAGCTTTACAAGAAATGCTAAAGGAACTTCTCTAGGCAGGAAACACAAGAGAAGGAAAAGACCTACAATAATAAACCGAAAACAATTAAGAAAACAGTAATAGGAACATGCATACCGATAATTACCTTAAATGTAAATTGATTGAATGCTCCAACCAAAAGACATAGACTGGCTGAATGGATACAAAAACAAGACCCATATATATGCTGCCTACAAAAGACCCACTTCAGACCTAGGGACACATACAGACTGAAAGTGAGGGGATGAAAAAGATATTCCATGCAAACGGAAATCAAAAGAAAGCTGGAGTAACAATTCTCATATCAGACAAAAGAGACTTTAAAACAAAGACTAATACAAGAGACAAAGAAGGACACTACATAATGATTGAGGGATTGATCCAAAAAGAAGATACAACAATTGTAAATATTTATGCACCCAACATAGGAGGACCTCAATACATAAGGCAAATATTAACAGCCATAAAAAGGGAAATTGACAGTAACACAATCATAGTAGGGGACATTAACACTCCACTTCCGCCAATGGACAGATCATCCAAAATGAAAATAAATAAGGAAACATAAGCTTTAAATGATACATTAAACAAGATGAACTTAATTTATATTGATAGGACATTCCATCCAAAAACAACAGAATACACATTCTTCTCAAGTGCTCATGGAACATTCTCCAGAATAGATTCTATCTTGGGTCACAAATCAAGCCTTGGTAAATTTAAGAAAACTGAAAACGTATCAAGTGACTTTTCTGACCACAACGCTATGAGACTACATATCAGTTACAGGAAAAAAATTTGTAAGAAATACAAACACATGGAGGCTAAACTACACACTACTTAATAACCAAAGGAGCACTGAAGAAATCAAAAAGGAAATCAAAAAATACCTAGAAACAAATGATAATGAAATCACAACAACCCAAAACCTATGGGATGCAGAAAAAGCAGTTCTAACAGTGAAGTTTATAGCAATACAAACCTACCTTAAGAAACAAGAAACATCTCAAATAAGCAACTTACTCTTACACCTAAAGCAATTAAAGAAAGAACAAAAAACCCCAAAGTTAGCAAAAGGAAAGAAATCATAGAGATCAGATAAGAAAAAAATGAAAAAGAAAGGAAGGAAATGATAACAAAGATCAATAAAACTAAAATCTGTTCCTTGAGAAGATAAACAAAATTGGTAAACCATTAGCCAGACTTATCAAGAAAAACAAGGAGAAGACTCAAATCAATAGAATTAGAAATGAAAAAGGAGAAGTAGAAGGCGGAAGATGGCGGAAGAGTAAGACGCGGAGATCACCTTCCTCCCCACAGATACACCAGAAATACATCTACACGTGGAACAACTCCTACAGAACACCTACTGAAGGCTGGCAGAAGACCTCAGACCTCCCAAAAGGCAAGAAACTCCCCACGTACCTGGGTAGGGCAAAAGAAAAAACAGAGACATAAGAATAGGGACGGCACCTGCACCAGTGGGAGGGAGCGGTGAAGGAGGAAAAGTTTCCACACTCTAGGAAGCCCCTTCGCGGGCGGAGACTGCGGGAGGCGGAGGGGGGAGCTTCGAAGCTGCGGAGGAGAGCACAGCCACAGGGGTGCGGAGGGCAAAGCGGGGATATTCCCGCACAGAGGATCGGTGCCGACCGGCACTCACCAGCCCGAGAGGCTTGTCTGCTCACCCGCCGGGGCGGGCGGGGCTGCGAGCTGAGGCCGGAGCACAGGGAGAGGACTGGGGTTGGCGGCTTGAACATAGCCTGAAGGGGTTAGTGCACCACAGCTAGCCGGGAGGGAGTCCGGGGAAAAGCCTGCACCTGCCGAAGAGGCAGGAGACTTTTCCTTCCCTCTTTGTTTCCTGGGGCGTGAGGAGAGGGGTTTAAGAACGCTGCTTAAAGGAACTCCAGAGACGGGCGCGAGCCGCGGCTGAAAGCGCGGAATTCAGAGACGGGCGCGAGCCGCGGCTGAAGGCGCGGAATCCAGAGACGGGCGCGAGCCGCAGCTGAAAGCGCGGAGTCCAGAGACGGGCGCGAGCCGCGGCTGAAAGCGCGGAATTCAGAGACGGGCGCAGGCCGCGGCTAGGGGCGCGGACCCCAGAGGCGGGCGGGAGACGTTGGGGCTGCTGCTGCCGCCACCGAGGGGCCTGTGTGCGAGCACAGGTCACTCTCCACACCCCTCTTCCGCGGAGCCTGTGCAGCCCGCCACTGCCGGGTTCCCGGGATCCAGGGACAACTTCCCCGGGAGAGCGCGCAGCGTGCCTCAGGCTGGTGCAAAGTCACGCCGGCCTTTGCCACCGCAGGCCCGCCCCGCACTCTGTGCCCCTCCGTCCCCTCCGGCCTGAGTGCGCCAGAGCCCCCAATCAGTGGCTCTTTTAACCCCATCCTGTCTGAGCAAAAAACAGACGCCCTCCAGCGATCTACACGCAGTGGCAGGGCCAAATCCAAACCTGAGCCCTGGGAGCTGTGAGAACAAAGAAGAGAAACGGAAATCTCTCCCAGCAGCCTCAGAAGCAGCGGATTAAAGCTCCACAATCAACTTGATGTACCCTGCATCTGTGGAATACCTGAATAGACAACCAATCATCCCAAATTAAGGAAGTGGACTTTAGGAGCAAGATCTATGATTTTATCCCCTTTCCTCTTTTTGTGAATGTGTATGTGTATGCTTCTGTGTGAGATCTTGTCTGTATAGTCTTGCTTCCACCATTTGTCCTAGGGTTCTATCCGTCCATGTTTTTTTTTTAATTTTTTTTCTTAATAATTAATTTTAATAACCTTATTATACTTTACCTTCGTTCTTTCTTTCTTTCTTTCCTTCCTTCCTTCCCTCCTTTAGACAACGAATCATCCCAAATTGAGGAGGTGGTCTCTGACAGCAAGATTTAGGATTTTTCCCCATTTACCTCTTTTAGTGAGGGTGTATGTGTATGCTTCTGTGTAAGATTTTGTCTGTATAGCTTTGCTTCCAACATTTGTCCTAAGGTTCTTTCCGTCCCTTTTTTTTTTTTTCTAAATAAGAAGTTTTTAATTCAATAACTTTATTATACTTTATTTTATTTTTACTGTATCTTCTTTCTTTCTGTCATTTTTCCTTCTTTCCCTCCTTCCTTCCTTCCTCCCTCCCTCCCTCCCTCCTTTCTTTCCTTCTTGGCTTCTTGCCTTCTTTGCTTCTTTCTTTCTTTCTTCCTTCCTTCCTACCCTCCTTTCCTTCTTTCTTTCCTCATACTTCTACTAATTCCCTCTACTTTTTCTCCCTTTTATCCTGAGCCTGTGGATGAAAAGCTTTTGGTGCTCCAGCCAGGAGGCAGGGCTCTGCCTCTGAGGTAGGACAGCCAACTTCAGGACACTGATCAACAAGAGACCTCCCAGCTCCACATAATATCAAACGGCGAAAATCTCCCAGAGACCTCCATCTTAACACCAGCACCCAGCTTCACTCAACGACCAGCAAGCCACAGTGCTGGAAAACCTATGCCAAACAACTAGCAAAACAGGAACACAACCCCACCCATTAGCAGAGAGGCTGCCTAAAATCATAATAAGGCCACAGACACCCCAAAACACACCACCAGACGTGAACCTGCCCACTAGAGAGACAAGATCCAGCCTCATCCACCACAACACAGGCACTAGTCCCCTCCACCAGGAAGCCTACACAACCCACTGAACCAACCTTAGCCACTGGAGACAGACATCAAAAACAGGAGGAACTACGAACCTGTAGCCTGCAAAAAGGAGACCCCAAACACAGTAAGATAAGCAAAATGAGAAGACAGAAAAACACACAGCAGATAAAGGAGCAAGATAAAAATGCACCAGACCTAACAAATGAAGAGGAAATAGGCAGTCTACCTGAAAGAGAATTCAGAATAATGATAGTAAGGTTGATCCGAAATCTTGGAGATAGAATGGACAATAGATTGGACAAAATGCAAGAATCAGTTAACAAGGACCTAGAAGAACTAAAGATGAAACAAGCAACGATGAACAACACAATAAATGAAATTAAAAGTACTCTAGATGGGATCAATAGCAGAATAACTGAGGCAGAAGAACGGATAAGTGACCTGGAAGATAAAATAGTGGAAATAACTACTGCAGAGCAGAATAAAGAAAAAAGAATGAAAAGAACTGAGGACACTCTCAGAGACCTCTGGGACAACATTAAACGCACCAACATTCGAATTATAGGGGTTCCAGAAGAAGAAGAGAAAAAGAAAGGGACTGAGAAAATATTTGAAGAGATTATAGTTGAAAACTTCCCTAATATGGGAAAGGAAATAGTTAATCAAGTCCAGGAAGCACAGAGAGTCCCATACAAGATAAATACAAGGAGAAATATGCCAAGACACATATTAATCAAACTGTCAAAAATTAAATACAAAGAAAGCATATTAAAAGCAGCAAGGGAAAAACAACAAATAACACATAAGGGAATCCCCATAAGGTTAACAGCTGATCTCTCAGCAGAAACCCTACAAGCCAGAAGGGAGTGGCAGGACATAGTGAAAGTGATGAAGGAGAAAAACATGCAGCCAAGACTACTCTACCCAGCAAGGATCTCATTCAGATTTGATGGAGAAATTAAAACCTTTACAGACAAGCAAAAGCTGAGAGAGTTCAGCACCACCAAACCAGCTTTACAACAAATGCTAAAGGATCTTCTCTAGGCAAGAAACACAAGAGAAGGAAAAGACCTATAATAACAAACCCAAAACAATTTAGAAAATGGGAATAGGAACATACATATCGATAATTACCTTAAATGTAAATGGACTAAATGCTCCCACCAAAAGACACAGATTAGCTGAATGGATACAAAAACAAGACCCTTATATATGCTGTCTACAAGAGACCCACTTCAGACCTAGAGACACATACAGACTGAAAGTAAGGGGATGGAAAAAGATATTCCATGCAAATGGAAGCCAAAAGAAAGCTGGAGTAGCAATTCTCATATCAGACAAAATAGACTTTAAAATAAGGACTATTAAAAGAGACAAAGAAGGACACTACATAATGATCAAGGGATCGATCCAAGAAGAAGATATAACAATTGTAAATATTTATGCACCCAACATAGGAGCACCTCAATACATAAGGCAAATACTAACAGCCATAAAAGGGGAAATCGACAGTAACACATTCATAGTAGGGGACTTAAACACCCCACTTTCACCCATGGACAGATCATCCAAAATGAAAATCAATAAGGAAACACAAGCTTTAAATGATACATTAAACAAGATGGACTTAATTGATATTTATAGGACACTCCATCCAAAAACAACAGAATACACATTTTTCTCAAGTGCTCATGGAACATTCTCCAGGATAGATCATATCTTAGGTCACAAATCAAGCCTTGGTAAATTTAAGAAAATTGAAATTGTATCAAGTATCTTTTCTGACCACAACGCCATGAGACTAGATATCAATTACAGGAAAAGATCTGTAAAAAATACAAACACATGGAGGCTAAACAATACACTACTTAATAATGAAGAGATCACTAAAGAAATCAAAGAGGAAATCAAAAAATACCTAGAAACAAATGACAATGGAGATACAACGACCCAAAACCTGTGGGATGCAGCAAAAGCAGTTCTAAGGGGGAAGTTTATAGCAATACAAGCCCACCTTAAGAAGCAGGAAACATCTCGAATAAACAACCTAACCTTGCACCTCAAGCAATTAGAGAAAGAAGAACAAAAAAAACCCAAAGCTAGCAGAAGGAAAGAAATCATAAAAATCAGATCAGAAATAAATGAAAAAGAAATGAAGGAAACAATAGCAAAGATCAATAAAACTAAAAGCTGGTTCTTTGAGAAGATAAACAAAATAGATAAACCACTAGCCAGACTCATCAAGAAAAAAAGGGAGAAGACTCAAATCAATAGAATTAGAAATGAAAAAGGAGAGGTAACAACTGACACTGCAGAGATAAAAGAGATCATGAGAGACTACTACAAGCAACTCTATGCCAATAAAATGGACAATCTGGAAGAAATGGACAAATTCTTAGAAATGCACAACCTGCCAAGACTGAATCAGGAAGAAATAGAAAATATGAACAGACCAATCACAAGCACTGAAATTGAAACTGTGATTAAAAATCTTCCAACAAAGAAAAGCCCAGGACCAGATGGCTTCACAGGCGAATTCTATCAAACATTTAGAGAAGAGCTAACACCTATCCTTCTCAAACTCTTCCAAAATATAGCAGAGGGAGGACCACTCCCTAACTCCTTCTACGAGGCCACCATCACCTTGATACCAAAACCAGACAAGGATGTCACAAAGAAAGAAAACTACAGGCCAATATCACTGATGAACATAGATGCAAAAATCCTCAACAAAATACTATCAAACAGAATCCAACAGCACATTAAAAGGATCATACACCATGATCAAGTGGGGTTTATTCCAGGAATGCAAGGATTCTTCAATATACGCAAATCTATCAATGTGATAAACCATATTAACAAACTGAAGGAGATAAACCATATGATCATCTCAATAGATGCAGAGAAAGCTTTTGACAAAATTCAACACCCATTTATGATAAAAACCCTGCAGAAAGTAGGCATAGAGGGAACTTTCCTCAACATAATAAAGGCCATATATGACAAGCCCACAGCAAACATCATCCTCAATGGTGAAAAACTGAAAGCATTTCCACTAAGATCAGGAACAAGACAAGGTTGCCCACTCTCACCACTATTATTCAACATTGTTTTGGAAGTTTTAGCCACAGCAATCAGAGAAGAAAAGGAAATAAAAGGAATCCAAATTGGAAAAGAAGAAGTAAAGCTGTCACTGTTTGCAGATGACATGATCCTATACATAGAGAACCCTAAAGATGCTACCAGAAAACTACTAGAGCTAATCAATGAATTTGGTAAAGTGGCAGGATACAAAATTAATGCACTGAAATCTCTGGCATTCCTATATACTAATGATGAAAAATCTGAAAGTGAAATCAAGAAAACACTCCCATTTACCATTGCAACAAAAAGAATAAAATATCTAGGAATAAACCTACCAAAGGAGACAAAAGACCTGTATGCAGAAAATTATAAGACACTGATGAAAGAAATTAAAGATGATATAAATAGATGAAGAGATATACCATGTTCTTGGATTGGAAGAATCAACATTGTGAAAATGACTCTACTACCCAAAGCAATCTATAGATTCAATGCAATCCCTATCAAACTTCCACTGGCATTTTTCACAGAACTAGAACAAAAAATTTCACAATTTGTATGGAAACACAAAAGACCCCGAATAGCCAAAGCAATCTTGAGAACGAAAGAAGGAACTGGAGGAATCAGGCTCCCTGACTTCAGACTATACTACAAAGCTACAGTCATCAAGACGGTATGGTACTGGCACAAAAACAGAAAGATAGATCAATGGAACAGGATAGAAAGCCCAGAGATAAACCCATGCACATATGGACACCTTATCTTTGATAAAGGTGGCAGTAATGTACAATGGAGAAAGGACAGCCTCTTCAATAAGTGGTGCTGGGAAAACTGGACAGGTACATGTAAAAGTATGAGATTAGATCACTCCCTAACACCATACACAAAAATAAGCTCAAAATGGATTAAAGACCTAAATGTAAGGCCAGAAACTATCAAACTCTTAGAGGAAAACATAGGCAGAACACTCTATGACATAAATCAAAGCAAGATCCTTTCTGACCCACCTCCTAGAGTAATGGGAATAAAAACAAAAATAAACAAATGGGACCTAATGAAACTTCAAAGCTTTTGCACAGCAAAGGAAACCATAAACAAGACCAAAAGACAACCCTCAGAATGGGAGAAAATATTTGCAAATGAAGCAACCGACAAAGGATTAATCTCCAAAATTTACAAGCAGCTCATGCAGCTCAATAACAAGAAAACAAACAACCCAATCCAAAAATGGGCAGAAGACCTAAATAGACATTTCTCCAAAGAAGATATACAGACTGCCAACAAACACATGAAAGAATGCTCAACATCACTAATCATTAGAGAAATGCAAATCAAAACTACAATGAGATATCATCTCACACCAGTCAGAATGGCCATCATCAAAAAATCTAGAAACAATAAATGCTGGAGAGGGTGTGGAGAAAAGGGAACCCTCTTACACTGTTGGTGGGAATGTAAATTGATACAGCCACTGTGGAAAACAGTATGGAGGTTCCTTAAAAAGCTACAAATAGAACTACCATATGACCCAGCAATCCCACTACTGGGCATATACCCTTAGAAAACCATAATTCAAAAAGAGACATGTACCAAAATGTTCATTGCAGCTCTATTTACAATAGCCTGGAGATGGAAACAACCTAAATGCCCGTCATTGGATGAATGGATAAAGAAGATGTGGCACATATATACAATGGAATATTACTCAGCCATAAAAAGAAACGAAATTGAGCTATTTGTAATGAGGTGGATAGACCTAGAGTCTGTCATACAGAGTGAAGTAAGTCAGAAAGAGAGAGACAAATACCGTATGCTAACACATATATATGGAATTTAAGGGAAAAAATGGCATGAAAAACCTAGGGGTAAAGCAGGAATAAAGACGCAGAACTCTTAGAGAACGGACTTGAGGTTATGGGGAGGAGGAAGGGTGAGCTGTGACAGGGCGAGAGAGAGTCATGGGCATATACACACTAACAAACGCAGTAAGGTAGATAGCTAGTGGGAAGCAGCTGCATGGCACAGGGATATTGGCTCGGTGCTTTGTGACAGCCTGGAGGGGTGGGATGGGGAGGGTGGGAGGGAGGGAGACGCAACAGGGAAGACATATGGGAACATATGTTTATGTATGACTGATTCACTTTGTTATAAAGCAGAAACTAACACACCATTGTAAAGCAATTATACCCAAATAAAGATGTAAAAAAATAAAAAAAAATTAAAAAAATTAAAAAATAAAAAAAAAAGGAGAAGTAACAACTGACACTGCAGAAATACAAAGGATCATGAGAGATTACTACAAGCAACCATATCTCAGTAAAATGGACAACCTGGAAGAAGTGGACAAATTCTTAGAAATGCACAACCTTCTGAGACTGAACCACAAAGAAATAGAAAATATGAACAGACAAATCACAAGCACTGAATTGACACTGTGATTAAAAATCTTCAAACAAACAAAAGCCCAGGACCAGATGGCTTCACAGGTGAATTCTAGCAAATATTTACGGAAGAGCTAACACCAATCCTTCTCAAACTCTTCCAAAATATAGCAGAGGGGGGAACACTCCCAAACTCATTCTACGAGGACACCATCACTCTGACAGCAAAACCAGACAAAGATGTCACAAAGAAAGAAAAGTACAGGCCAATATTACTGATGAACTTACATGCAAAAATCCTCAACAAAATACTAACAAACACAATCCAACAGCACATTAAAAGGATCATATACTATGATCAAGAGGGGTTTATCCCAGGAATGCAAGGATTCTTCAATATATGCAAATCAATCAACGTGATACACCATACTAACAAATTGAAGGAGAAAAACTATATGATCACCTCAATAGATGCAGAGAAAGTTTTCGACAAAATTCAACACCAATTTATGATAACAACTCTCCAGAAAGTAGCCATAGAGGGAATTTTCCTCCACATAATAAAAGCCATATATGACAAACCCACAGCCAACATCATCCTCAATGGTGAATAAATGAAACCATTTCCACTAAGACCAGGAAAAAGACAAGGTTGCCCACTCACACCAATGTTATTCAACATAGTTTTGAAAGTTTTAACCACAGCAATCAGAGAAGAAAAAGAAATAAAAGGAATCCAAACTGGAAAAAAAGAAGTAAATCTGTCACTCTTTGCAGATGACATGATACTATACATAGAGAATCCTAAAGATGCTACCAGAAAACTCCTAGAGCTAATCAATGAATTTGGTAAAGTAGCAGGATACAAAATTAACACACAGAAATCCCTTGCATTACTACACACTAATGATGAGAAATCTGAAAATGAAATTAAGAAAACACTCCCATTTATCATTGCAACAAAAATAATAAAATATCTAGGAATAAACCTACCTAAGGAGACAAAAGACTGGTATTCAGAAAATTATAAGACACTAATGAAAGAATAAAAGATGATACAAATAGATAGAGAGATATGCCATGTTCTTGGATTGGAAGAATCAACATTTTGAAAATGATTCTACTACCCAAAGCAATCTACAGATTCAATGCAATCCCTATCAAACTACCACTGACATTTTTCACAGAAATAGAACAAAAAATTTCACAATTTGTATGGAAACACAAAAGACCCCGAATAGCCAAAGCAATCTTGAGAAAGAAAAATGGAGCTGGAGGAATCAGGCTCCCTGACTTCAGACTATACTACAAAGCTACAGTAATCAAGACAGTATGGTACTGGCACAAAAACAGAAATATGCATAAATGGAACAGGATAGCAAGCCCAGAGATAAACCCACGCACATATGGTCACCTTATCTTTGATAAAGGAGGCAAGAATATACAGTGGAGAAAAGACCCTCTTCAATAGGTGGTGCTGGGAAAACTGGACAGCTACATGTAAAAGAATGAAATTAGAATACTCCCCAACACCATACACAAAAATAAACTCGAAATGGATTAAAGATCTAAAAGTAAGGCCAGACACCATCAAACTCTTAGAGGAAAACATAGGCAGAACACTCTGACATAAATCATAGCAAGATCCTTTTTGACCCACCTCCGAGAGAAATGGAAATAAAAACAAAAATAAACAAATGGGACCTATGAAACTTAAAAGCTTTTGCATAGCAAAGGAAACCATAAACAAGACCAAAAGACAACCCTCAGAATGGGAGAAAATATTTGCAAATGAAGCAACTAACAAAGGATTAATCTTCAAAACATACAAGCAACTCATGCAGCTCAATATCAAAAAACGAAAGAACCCAATCCAAAAATGGGCAGAAGATCTAAATAGACATTTCTCAAAGAAAATATACAGATTGCCAACAAACACATGAAACGGTGCTCAACATCACTAATCATTAGAGAAATGCAAATCAAAACTACAATGAGATATCATCTCACACCAGTCAGAATGGCCATCATCAAAAAATCTAGAAACAATAAATGCTGGAGAGGGTGTGGAGAAAAGGGAACACTCTTGCACTGTTGGTGGGAATGTAAATTGATACCACCACTATGGAGAACAATATGGAGTTTTCTTTAAAAACTAAAAATAGAACTACCATATGGCCCAGCAATGCCACTACTGGGCATATACCCTGAGCAAACCATAATTCAAAAAGAGTCATGCATCAAAATGTTCATTGCAGCTCTATGTACAGTAGCCAGGTTATGGAAGCAGCTTAAGTCTCCATCAATAGATGAATGGATAAAGAAGATGTGGCACATATATACAATGGAATATTACTCAGCCATAAAAAGAAACGACACTGAGTTTTTTGTAGTGAGCTGGATGGACGTAGAGATGTTATACAGAGTGAGGTAAATCAGAAAGAGAAAAACAAATACTGTATGCTAAAACATATATATGGAATCTAAAAAAAGAAAACAAAAAATGTCAGAAGAACATAGGGGCAAGACAGGAATAAAGATGCAGACCTACTAGAGAATGGACTTTAGGATATGGGGAGGGGGAAGGGTAAGCTGGGAGAAAGTAAGAGAGTGGCATGGACATATATACACTAGCAAATGCAAAATAGATGGGTAGTGCAAAGCAGCCACATAGCACAGCAAGATCACCTTGATGCTCTGTGACCACCTAGAGGGGTGGGATAAGGTTTGGAGGGAGGGAGATGCAAGAGGGAAGAGATATGGGGACATATATACATGTATAGCTGATTCACTTTGTTATAAAGGAGCAATGAACACACCATTGTAAAGCAATTGTGCTCTAATAAAGATGTTTAAAAATAAATTAAAGACTGTTACAAGAGACAAGGAAGGACACTACATAATCATCAAGGGATCAATCCAAGAATGAGATATAACAATTGTAAATATATATGAACCCAACATAGGAGCACCTCAATATATAAGGGAAATGCTAATAGCCATAAAAGGGGAAATCAGCAGTAACACTGTAATAATGGGGAATTTTAACACCACACTTACACTATTAGAGAGATCATACAGAGAGAAAACTGAGAAACACAAGCCTTAAATGACACATTAAACCAGATAGACTTTATTGACATTTATAGGACATTCCATCCGAAAACAGCAGAATACACTTTCTTCTCAAGGGCACATGGAACATTCTCCAGGACAGGACACATCTTGGGTCACAAACCAAGCCTTGGTAAATTTAAGAAAATTGAAATCATGTCAAGCATCTTATTCAACCACGTTATGAGATTAGAAATCAATCATAGGGAAGAAAATGTAAAAAACAAAAACACATGGAGGCTAAACAATGCATTACCAAATAACCAATGGATCACTGAAGAAATCAAAGAGCATATCAAAAAATAACTAGAGACAAATTGCAACAAAAACACTATGATCCATAACCTATGAGTTGCAGCAAAAGTAGTTCTAAGAGGTAAGTTTATAGCAATATAACCTTACCTCAAGAAACAAGAAAAATCTCAAATAAACAACCTAACCTTACACCTAAAGTAACTAGAGAAAGAAGAACAATCAAAACCCAAAGTAAGTAGAAGGAAAGAAATCATAAAGGTCAGAACTGAAGTAAATGAAATAGAGATGAAGAAAACAATAGCAAAGATCAATGGAACTAAAAGCTGGTTCTTTGAGAAGATAAACAAAATTGATAAACCTTTAGCCACTCATCAAGAAAAAAAGGGAGAGGTCTCAAATCAATAAAATTAGAAATGAAAAAGGAAAAGAAGTTACAGTGGACAACACAGAAACACAAATGTTAAGAGACTACTACAAGCAACAATACACCAATAAAATGGACAACCTGGAAAAATGGACAAATTCTTAGAAAGGCACAACCTTCCAAGACTGAACCAGGAAGATATAAAAAATATGAACAGACTAATCACAGTACTGAAATTGAAACTCTGGTTAAAAATCTTCCAACAAACAAAAGTCCAGGACCAGATGGCTTCACAGGTGAATTCTATCAAACATTTAGAGAAGAGTTAACACTACCCTTCTGAAACTCTTCCAAAAAATTGCAGAGGAAGGAACACTGCCAAGCTCATTCTATGAGGTCACTATCACCCTGATACCAAAACCAGACAAATATATCACACAGAAAAAGAAAATTATAGGCCAATATCACTGATGAACATAGAAACAAAAGTCCTCAACAAAATACTACAAACAAAATCCAGCAACATATTAAAAGAATCATACACCCTGGTCAGGTAGAATTTATCCCAGGGATGCAAGGATTCTTCAAGATATGCAAATCAATCAATGTGATACACTACATTAACAAATTGAAGAAAAGTATATGATCATCTCGATAGAAAAAAAAGAAAACTTCTGAAAATTTCAACACCCATTTATGATAAAAAAAAAATCTCCAGAAACTGGGCTTTGAGGGAAACTACTTCAACATAATAATGGTCATATATGACAAAGCTACAGCTAACATCATACTCAATGGTGAAAAGTTGAAAGCATTTCCTCTAAGATCAGGAACAAGACAAGGATGTCCACTCTCACCATGTTTATTCAGCATAATTTTGGAAGTCCTAGCCACAGCTATCAGAGAAGAAAAAGAAATAAAAGGAATCCAAATTGGAAAAGAAGAAGGAAAACTGTCACTGTTTGCAGATAGCATGATACTATACATAGAAAATCCTAAAGATGCTACCAGAAAACCACTAGAGCTCTTCAATGAATTTGGTGAAGCTGCAGGACACAATATTAATGCACAGAAATCTTTTGCATTCCTATACACTAACAATGAAAGATCAGAAAGAGAGATTAAACAATCCCATTCACAATTGTATCAAAAAGAATAAAATACCTAGGAATAAACCTACCTAAGGAGGCAAAAGATCTGTATTCAGAAAACTATGAAGCACTGATTAAAGAAATAAAAGATGACACAAACAGATGGAGAGATAAACCATGTTTTTGGATTGGAAGAATCAATATTGTGAAAATAACTATTCTACCCAAAGCAATCTACAGATTCAATGTGATCCGTATCAAACTACCAATGGCATTTTTCACAAAATTAGAACAAAAAAATTAAAATTTTGGGCTTCCCTGGTGGCACAGTTGTTCAGAGTCCAGCTGCCGATGCAGGGAATGCAGGTTCATGCCCCGGTCCAGGAAGATCCCACATGCCATGGAGCAGCTGGGCCCGTGAGCCATGGCTGCTGAGCCTGCATGTCCGGAGCCTGTGCCCCACAATGGGAGAGGCCACAACAGTGAGAGGCCCGTGTACCACAAAAAATATATATATATATTTAAAATTTCTATGCAAACACAAAAGCTGACGAATAACCAAAGCACTCCTGATAAAGAAAAACAGAGATGGAGATATCAGTCTCCCTGACCTGACTATACTACAAAGCTACAGTCATCCATACAGTATGTTAGTAGCCCCAAAGCAGAAATATAGATTAATGGAACAGGATAGAAAGTCCAGTGATAAACCCACACAATAATTGTTACCTAATCTATGACATAGGAGGCAAGAATATACAATGGAGAAAAGACAGCCTCTTAATAAGTGGTGCTGGGAAAACTGGACAGCTACAAGTCAAAGAGTGAAATTAGAACACACCCTAACATCATACATAAAAATAAACTCAAATTGTATTAAAGACCTAAATGTAAGGCCAGATACTATAAAATTTATAGAGGAAAATATAGGGAGAACACTCTCTGATATAAGTCGCAGCCATATTTTTTTTTTGATTCACCTCCTAGAATAATGAAAAGAAAAAGAAACAAATGTGACCTAATGAAACTTAGAAACTTTTGCATAGCAAAGGAAACTGTAAACAAAATGAAAAGAAAACCCTCAGATGGGAGACAGTATTTGAAAATGAAGCAGTTGACAAGGGATTAATCTCCCTTGTCACAATACACAAACAGCTCATGGAGCTCAATATCAAAAAACAAACAACTCAATCAACAAATGGGTGGAAGATCTAAATAGAAATCTTCATTTCTCCAATGAAGACATACAGATGGTTAAAAAACACATGAAAAGATGCTTACCATCACTAATTATTAGAGAAATGCAAATCAAAACTGCAATCAGGTATCACTTCACACTTGTCAGAATGGCCATCATCAAAATGTTTACAAACAATAAATGCTAGAGAGGGTGTGGAGAAAAGGGAACCCTCCTACACTCTTGGTGGGAATGCAAACGTGTACAGCCTCTATGGAGAATAATAGGGATGTTCCTTAAGAAACCAAAAATAGAGCTACCATATGATCCAGCAATCCCTCTCCTGGGAATCAATATTGTATATTGATTTATATCTGGAGAAAACCATAAGTCGAAAATATACATACACCCCAATGTTCATTGCAGCATTATTCACAATAGTCAGGACATGGAAGCAACCTAAATGTCCATCGACAGAGGCATAGACAAAAAAGATGTGGTACATATATACAATGGAATATCACTCAGCCATAAAAATGAACAAAGTAATGCCATTTACAGCAACATGGATGGACCTAGAGATTGTCATAGGCAGACCACTCTTTGACGTAAACCGCAGCATTTTTTTTATCTGTCTTTTCAGGCAGGGGAAATATAAATAAAAATAAACAATTGGACCTAATTAAACTTAAAAGCTTTTGCACAGCAACATAAATCATTGACAAAATGAAAAGACAACTTACTGAATGGGAGAAAATATTTGCCAGTGATGTGACCAAGAAGTGGTTAATATCCAAAATATATAAACAGCTTATACAATTCAATATTTAAAAACTGAACAACCCAATTAAAATATGGGAAGAAGGCCCAAATAGACATTTTTCCATAGAATATATACAGATGGCCAACAGGCACATGAAAAAAATTATCAGAATTACAAATCATCAGAGAAATACACATCAAAACGCAGTGAGCTATCACCTCACACCTGACAGAATGGCTATCATCAAAAAGTCTACAAATAACAAATGTTAATGAGGATGTGGAGAAAAGGGAAGCCTCATACACTGTTGGTACGATTGTAAATTGATGCAGCCACTATGGAAAACAGTATGGAGTTTCCTCAAAAAAAAAAATATCAAACTACCATATGATCCAGAAATTCCACTACTGGGTATATATCCAAAAAACACAAAAAACTAATTTGAAAAAATACATGCACCTTAATGTTCATAGCAGTATTATTTACAAAAGTCAAAATATGGAAGCAACCTAAGTGTCCATCCACAGAAAAATAGATAAAGAAGATATAGACATATAGAGAGATATATAATAGAATAATTCTTAACCATGAAAAAGAATGAAATTCTGGTCCTAGAGAGTATTATGTTTCATGACATAAGTCAGACAGAGAAAGACAAATAATTATGTTACCACTTATATGTGGAATCTGTAAAATAAAACAAATGTATGTAACAGAAACAGACTCACAGATACAGAGAACAAGTGGAGAGAGTGAAGTTAGGAGGGGCAAGATAAGTGTATGAGACTAAGAGACACAAACTACTATGTATAAAATAAACACACACCGAGGATATACTGTATGAAACAGGGAAATATAGCCATTATTTTTAATAACTTTAAAAAGAGTATAACCTATAAAAATGTTAATCACTATGTTGCACACCTGAAACTAACATTGTAAATCAACTATACTTCAATAAATTTTTTAATTAAAAAACAATGCATTCATCTATCGATGGGCACTTAGGTTGCTTCCACGTCCTGACTATTGTAAATAGAGCTGCAATGAACATTGTGGTACATGATTCTTTTTGAATTATGAGGTGGATGGACCTAGAGTCTGTCATGCAGAGTGAAGTAAGTCAGAAAGAGAAAAACGAATACCGTATGCTAACACATATATATGGAACCTAAAAAAAAAACAAAAAAAAAACAAAAAAACATGGTCATGAAGAACCTAGGAGCATGATGGGAATAAAGACGCAGACCTACTAGAGCATGGACTTGAGGACACGGGGAGGGGGAAGGGTAAGCTGGGACAAAGTGAGAGAGTGGCATGGACATATATACACTACCAAACGTAAAATAGATAGCTAGTGGGACACGGCCACTTAGCACAGGGAGATCAGCTCGTGCTTTGTGACCACCTAGAGGGGTGGGATAGGGAGGGTGGAAAGGAGGGAGACGCAAGAGGGAGGAGATACGGGGATATATGTATATGTATAGCTGAGTCACTTTGTTATAAAGCAGAAACTAACACACCATTGTAAAGCAATTATACTCCAATAAAGCTGTTAAAAAATTTTAAAAAACCAATGTACATACCTTAATATAAAAATACTTTTTTCCTAAAAATTTCTAACCATCATCTGAGTCTTTGGCAAGTTGTATTAATAACATCAAAGACCACCATAACAAATATAATAATGAAAAAGCTTGAAATATTGTGAGAACTACCCAAATGTGACACAGAGATATGAAGTGAGCACATGCTGTCAGAAAAATGGTGCTGATAGGCTTCCTCAACACAGGGTTCCCACAATATTTCAATGCATAAAATACAATATTTAGGAAGCACAATAAAGCGAAGCACAATAAAACAAAGTAGGCCTGTACAGTTTTAGAAAATCAAAAGCTGAAAGGATTCATCACCAGCATAACTATCAATCCAACACAAAAAATATTAAAGGAGAGTCTTCAAGCTGAAGGAAAATGATACAAAGCGAAAATTTAAATCTGTACAAAGACAGCTAGAAAGGGTAAATATGAAATAAATCCCAAAGATATTTGTTTTCTTATTTTTTATTTTCTTCAAAAGATAATTAATAATAAAATATTTAATTGAAGAATAGATGAAAAAAGATAATTGTTTAAAGAAAAATGATAATTATGTATTTGGAAGTTTAAAACATATGTACACATAAAAATTCTAAAGGACAGAAGGAAAAACTGGAAGTATACTGTCATAAAGTTTTAGTACTATAACGGAATGGTATAATATTAAAACATAGACTGAAATAAAGATACATATATCGAACTTTAAAGCAAACATTAAAAAATACATCAAAGATGTAGGGCTAATTAAAGCTCACACACACACACAAACACACAGGCAAATCTAATCAATGCTGTTAAAAATCAGGATAGTTGTTAATTTTATGGGAGTAACAACTAGAAATGGCATAAGGGAACTTTATGGTAATGTTTTGGTAACCTATTTATTGCCTGCATGTTTATTACATGGGTGCATTCAGTTGTGATAACTGATGAGTTATACGCTTAATATATGTGTATACTTTTCTATATTTATATATATTTATATAAATATAGAAAATATTTTAAAATGTATAAACACATGTTTGTGTATATACATATGCATATATATATGCAGGTGTAGATGTGTGTATATACATACATACATATGCAAAAGACAGAGAGGAGACAAACATGAGATCATCTTAGAAATTATCAAGACTATCACACTGCCCAACTCACAGGAGAAAATTCATATTACATTCTTTATTTCTGAATAGCAACCCTTAGAGACTTGGAGGTGAACCTGAGCAGATTGCATGACCTTATGTGATTGCTCTGGAAACTATCCTTCTATTAGAATTACATTTCAAAAACATTTAGTGTCCTTTTATACTTCAAAGAACATCAAGCTCAAAGAATATTAATCCCAGTTTCATCAAATTTATTTTCAACAAGCCTCAGCCAACCCAGCTTTCATTAAAAAAATGCTTCAAAAGAACATTCATGAAATAGTTTTTATATTAAATATATTTAAATACACTCTTTTTCCAGAATTTTAATTTATAATTGATACATTATTTTAATGAAGACACAACTCATAATTGCATAGATCGCTACAATTGTCCAGACCCTAATTAGGTCATAAGGAAGACCTTATGTATGAAACAGACAATGTGTGCCTGTCACGACCCTGTTCAAATATCACCTCCTCTCGGAAGCCTTGCTGGATTCCCCTGAGGCAGATAGAATTACTGTGTCTTGAAGCATCCCCAGCATACTGTGCACCCTTCTATTACAGCATGTGTCCTAGTGAATAGAGTTGATTTGTTTATTTCTTTGTTTTCCCTGCTAGACTGTTTAAGCCATCACTGTATGCTCAGAAACACATGGTAAATGTTCAAAAAAATACTTGAAGGTGAGGAGAAAGGACGAGGAAGTGGGGAGGCACAAGGAAAGGGAGAAAAGAAAAGATTTTCTTAACACTGGCAAATTAGGGAGAAGATATTCTTGGTCAGATGAAACTGTTGTTTGTCTAGCAAATTTCAATTTGCATCCATTGTCACAAAGTAATTAGAATCTAAGTCATTTCACAGTGATGACTGTAAATACTTTGAAAGTATTAATCCAGTGTTAGACTGATGCTTCATGTCCTGCTACGCCATATGAATCATTTCCCTTATTATCTGAGGACAGTAAAATATTTTACAAATATTATCTTGCCAAATGGGTATGTGTAAAAATTGTCCTCGGGGCTTCCAGTGATGAAAGAGTATACACAACAATAAAACAAACACACTTCCCCCACCCCCGGGCAACATTTTTTACTCCCTTCTCTGCTTCCCAGAGCACATTATTCATTCCTCCAACATAGCCTTCAGCACAACATGTCCAAGTCTGTTGCGTTTCCCCTGTCCAATTGTATTGTAAGCTTCTTGAGGACAGAGACTGTCTTCATCTTTTTATCCCAGTTCCCATCACAGGGACTGGCACATGATAGATGTTCCATATTTATCTCTTGAATGATTAAACAAATAAAAGGACTTCTTGTAATATTCATATTTGAATACATTTTAAATGTCCAGTCAGCCTAGCTGTCTGGCATCCAACCTTAGAGGCACCTCCAAAATAAGAATTAATATTTAGCTCCTGACCATGTGGTTGCAACATCATAACCAGAAAGGGACCTTAAGACTTTTTCAGTATCCTAGGAACATGCATGTCACCCTGTGGGAGGAAGGTGACCATCTGATCACTAACAATATCTAGCAATAGTTGTATTTTCCCAGGTAAAACATGATAAGCTCAGAAATGTTTGGAGAATTTTGAACTGAGAAGTAAAAACGCAAAGAGAAGGAAAACAAAAGTATAGATGTGGAAAGAAAAATTGTTTTCTGTTTAAGTACAAGCGTATGTTTGGTACTATGCTAGGTTCTCAGATTCAATGTTGAAATAAGATGTGCCCCATGGCCTGGCTCACATATTATTTGGGTCTGTGGAATCCAAAAATATCTCCCGGTACAACCTTAAAATGTTCTCAGAGCAAAGAACTTTAAAATTTATCATTGAGACTACAGCAATTTGATGTTCAATTATGGTATTCATTTAGCTTTTAAATCCCATAAAATGTACTCTTGATTTACCAATAAACAAGTCAATAAAACAAAATGTCATAATCATGCTTTCACTCCCAAACTGTTAAGTTGCTCTTCAGAAGAAAAATAAGAACTCAGCAGTATCAGAGACAAAACTGTTCCACCCTCTACATTCAATCACAAAACATAGAACAGAAAGCTTTGGCAGCCAGCAAAGCAAGCCCAGCAATGGAGTTTTGACAATGGGATCAAACTGTGATCAAAGCAGTTATATCTGTCCAATTGCAGGGCAATTGACAAGTAGATATATGGAATATTCTCATGAGCCCATGAATATTCTCATGAGCCCATGAGCTAAGAGTACCAAGAAGGGAGGGTAATACAGGGGCCAAGTGTGGGGGATGGTTTAGAAGCTCTAAAACAATCCTGAAAAAAAAAGCTTCTTTAATTATGCCAATAAAGAAGGACACTTATGCAACATAATTATACTCTGTAGATGAATTTTGAAATTCTGTATATTAGAATTTATTTAAATGTACTCATTGTCAGCCTACCATAGAAAATTTTCCAGTAGCCCAAGTTCTTCAAAATGATTTATTTTAAATTTTCTAGAATTTTTATTGGAAATAAATATGAAATGAGACCCAAATCCTTCCTCTTTAGAAAAAAATGCCCTCGAGGGATCAATGATAAAAATAATAAATTGGACTTTATCAAAATTTAAAATTTTGTACTTCAAAAGACACCAAGAAAGTGAAAGACAAGTCACAGATTAGGAAAAAATATTTGTAAATCATACATATGATGAGAGACTGGTACCCAGAATAAAAGAACTCTTACACTTCAAAAATAAGAAAATAAATAAACCAATTTTAAAAATGCACAAAAATATTTGAACAGGCATTTTGCCTAAGAAGATACATGAATGCCCAATTAGCTCATGAAAAAATGCCTGACATCATTAGGCATTAGGGAAATACAAATTAAAACCATAATGACATATCATTTCATGCTCACTAGAATGGCTATAATCAGAAATCAACAAAAACAAATGTTAATGTGAACGTGGGGAAACTGGAAGTTGGAATGTTAAAAGATGCAGCCACTTTGAAAACTGGTTTGGCAGTTTCTTTAAGTGTTAAACATAGATTTACCATATGACCCAGCAATTCCTTTGCTTGGCATCTATGCAAGAGAAATGAAAACATATATCCACCCAAAACTTGTACATGAAAAGCAGTTCATAGCAGAATTATTCATAACACACAAACTGGGGAGAAAGCATGATAGACAAGTATTAGGAAGCTGTTGATAATGGAGATCACAATGAGGCATATTTTAGGAAAAATCAGAACTGGAAATCAAAATTCAAGAAAACCAAAACCAGACATGGAGTCTTAATTTGAAGAATTTCTGGCAAACAAGGAAGGTCTTCCTTGTTGTGGCACTGGTGGTTTCTACAAGGTGACCTGCAGAAGTGCAGGGTACTGTCATGGACATCGTGATAAGAAGAAATGATGCTTCTTATACTCTGCATGGTTGACCATTTATCCTCTTCCACACCTTTAAGTCACAACTGACCCCCCAACACAAAACACATGATTAAAAATGCCTCAAGAGCAGGGGCCACATCTTATTAATTTCACTATATGATACAGGTTCAATGGTCTTTACCTTTAAAGCTGAGGACAGTAAGCCAAGAGAACTGTTCTTAATAGAATCCAATGTTTCAGACAGCACCTGGTTTCTAGATACAGGACCTTGAGGAGTCACACCTCTCCTTGGAACTTCGGTTTCATTTTCCCTGCCATGTAAGTTATTATGCTGTCTCCCAGGGTTCTGATGAGATCTAAATGCAAATCTTAGGTCAATCACTTAGAATTTGGTGCTCAATAACTGATGGCTATTATTTTTCATGAAATTTAGCACTGAACCATGGCCTCTCTGAGTCCATCACCCTGGAGCCTTGTTCTCCTAGCATGCCCTGTGCTCCATGGTTTTCCCACAGACCCAGTAGGCTGGGCTGGGTCCTAAAACGGAGTCCTATAGAAAATTCCAGATGTATTATTTCAGGCTGTTATAACAAAATACCATAGACTAGGTGGCTTCAACAACAGAAACTTCTCACAGGTCTTGAAGCTAGAAGCTTGAGGTCAGGGTGCCAACATGGTTGGGTTCTGGTGAGGCTCTCTTTCTGGCATGCAAATGGCTGCCTTCCCTCTCTGCTCTCACACGGTGGAGAGAGAGACATCACTCTTCCTCTTCTTATAAAGCCACAGTCCTGTCAGACTAGGGCCCCACCTTCATTTAACCTTAATTGTCTCCTAAAGATACTATCGCCAGTAATTGTCACATTGGGGGTTAGGGCTTCAACACACAAATATTGGGAGGACACAATTCAGTTCATAGCACCAGAGAAGGTCTGCTTAACCAGAAAGAATGGGCACAGAGCCGGTGTACCTGGTATCAAGTGGAAGGCCCCTGAGTTAGCTTCCTGTCTTTCATCCATCGCCTCTCCATTACCAGGCTTTTTCTTTTATTTTTCTTTTATTTTTTTTTTGCTTTTGCTTTTTCCTTTTTCTCTCCACTGATAAAGTATTTCAAACACACAAGATTTGGCCCAGAAAACTCATACTGACACCTAATGAGACTTGAGAATTCCCAGAGTCCCTCCTGAATGCTGTTTTTCCTGCATAAAGCAAGTGATTTCCCAGGCTTCAGAATTCGTTGCTTTCTCCCTCTGTGTTCAGACACTTGTCAGGCTCCTTTCAGTGGACCCAGTGATGGCTTCCTGTTAAACCAGAAAACCATGATTATTTTAACCTAGTATTCTTCCTCCTGTTACTTCCCCATGCACACTCTTAGGCAGTGGGCAGAATCTGGTTCATCCAGGCGATATCTCAAAGGCCCTACAGGGTGAGAATGCTATGGACTTAATGTTTGTGCTCCCCCAAAATTCATATGCTGAAACCCTAATCCCAGCGGGATGGTATTTGGAGGTGGGGCCTTCAGAAAGTAATTAAATCATGAGGGTAGAGCTCACATGAATGGGATTAGTGCTGTGGATCAACCACCTACTTTATGGTATTTTGCTATAGCAGCCCTAGCTGACAAGACAGGGAGTCTTCATCAAAGAACTAAGATTGAGTTTGAGAGTTGATGTTCCCCTGCAGTGTTGGTCAACATACATATGGCTGATTCACTTCACTATACATAAGAAATTAGCACAACATTGTGAAACAAGTATACCCCAATTAAAAAAACATTCCAGAGATCGTAGGGAAGATGATGGAAGAGTAAGATGTGGAGATCACTTTCCTCCCCACAGATACACCAGAAATACATCTACATGTGGAACAACTCCTATAGAACACCTACTGAGCACTGGCAGAAGACCTCAGACTTCCCAAAAGGCAAGAAAGTCCCCACGTACCTGGGTAGGGCAAAAGAAAAAAGAATAAACAGAGACAAAAGGATAGGGATGGGACCTGCACCAGTGGGAGGGAGCTGTGAAGGAGGAAAGGTTTCCACACACTAGGAAGCCCCTTCGTGGGCGGAGACTGTGGGTGGTGGAGGGGAAAAGCTTCAGAGCCACGGAGGAGAGTGCAGCCACAGGGGTACGGAGGGCAAAGGGGAGAGATTACCACACAGAGGATCGCTGCCGACTGGCACTCACCAGCCCGAGAGGCTTGTCTGCTCACCCGACGGGGCAGGTGGGGCAGGGAGCTGAGGCTTGGGCTTTGGTCAGAGCGCAGGGAAAGGACTGGGGTTGACGGCGTGAACACAGCCTGCAGGGGGTTAGTGCACCACGGCTAGCCAGGAGGGAGTCCGAGAAAAGTCTGGACCTGCCGAAGAGGCAAGAGACTTTTTCTTCCCTCTTTGTTTCCTGGTGCGTGAGGAGAGGGGATTAAGAGTGCTGCTTAAAGGAGCTCCAGAGACGGGCGCGAGCCGCGGCTAAAAGCGTGGACCCCAGAGACGGGCATGAGACATTAAGGCTGCTGCTGCCACCACCAAGGAGCCTGTGTGCGAGCACAGGTCACTATCCACACCCCCCTTCCGGGGAGCCTGTGCAGCCCGCCACTGCCAGGGTCCCGGGATCCAGAGACAACTCCCCCGGGACAATGCACGGCACGCCTCAGGCTGGTGCAAAGTCATGCCGGCCTCAGCCGCCACAGGCTCCCCCCACACTCCATACCCCTCCCTCCCTCCGGCCTGAGTGAGCCAGAGTCCCCGAAGCAGCTGCTCCTTTAACCCCATCCTGTCTGAGCGAAGAACAGACGCCCTCCAGCGACCAACACGCAGAGGCGGGGCCAAATCCAAAGCTGAGCCCCTGGGAGCTGTGAGAACAAAGAAGAGAAAGGGAATACTCTCCCAGTAGCCTCAGAAGCATCGGGTTAGAGCTCCACAATCAACTTGATGTACCCTACACCTGTGGAATAAATGAATACACAACGAATCATCCCAAATTGAGGAGGTGGACTTTGAGAGCAAGATTTATGATTTTTTCCCCTTTTCCTCTTTTTGTGAGTGTATATGTGCATGCATCTGTGTGAGATTTTGTCTGTATAGCTTTGCTTCCACTATTTGTCCTAGGGTTCTATCCGTCCGTTTTTTTGGTTGTTGTTGTTTTTTCTTTTTAAAAAATATTTTTTCCTTAATATTTATTTTAATAACTTTATTTTATTTTATCTTACTTTATTTTATTTTACTTTATCTTTCTTTCCCTCCTTCCTTCCTTCCCCCCTCCTTTCTTTCCTTCCTTCTTTCCTTCCTCTTTCTTTCCTTCCTCTTTCTTTCCTTCCTCTTTCTTTCCTTCCTCTTTCTTTCCTTCCTCTTTCTTTCCTTCCTCTTTCTTTCCTTGCTCTTTCTTTCCTTGCTCTTTCTTTCCTTGCTCTTTCTTTCCTTGCTCTTTCTTTCCTTGCTCTTTCTTTCCTTGCTCTTTCTTTCCTTGCTCTTTCTTTCCTTGCTCTTTCTTTCCTTGCTCTTTCTTTCTTTCTTTCTTTCTTTCTTACTACTTTTTCTCCCTTTTATTCTGAGCCATGTGGATGAAAGGCTCTTGGTGCTACAGCCAGGAGTCAGTGCTGTGCCTCTGAGGTGGGAGAGCCAACTTCAGGACACTGGTCCCCAAGAAACCTCCCAGCTCCAAATAATATCAAATAGCAAAAATCTCCCAGAGATCTCCATCTCAACACCAGCACCCAGCTTCACTCAACGACCAGCAAGTTACAGTGCTGGACATCCTATGCCAAACAACTAGCAAGACAGGAACACAACCCCACCCATTAGCAGAGAGGCTGCCTAAAATCATAATAAGTCCACAGACACCCCAAAACACACCACCAGACATGGACCTGCCCACCAGAAAGACAAGATCCATCCTCATCCACCAGAAAACAGGCACTAGTCCCCTCTACCTGGAAGCCTACACAACCCACTGAACCAACTTTAGCCACTGGGGACAGACACCAAAAACAAAGGGAACTACGAATCTGTAGCCTGCAAAAAGGAGACCCCAAACACAGTAAGATAAGCGAAATTAGACACAGAAAAACACACAGCAGTTGAAGGAGCAAGATAAAAATGCACCAGAGCTAACAAATAATGAGGAAATACGCAGTCTACCTGAAAAAGAATGCAGAATAATGATAGTAAAGATGATCCAAAATCTTGGAAATAGAATAGACAAAATGCAAGAAACATTTAACAAGGACCTAGAAGAACTAAAGATGAACCAAGCAATGATGAACAACACAGTAAATGAAATTAAAAATACTCTAGATGTGATTGATAGCAGAATAACTGAGGCAGAAGAAGGGATAAGTGACGTGGAACATAAAATAGTGGAAATAACTACTGCAGAGCAGAATAAAGAAAAAAGAATGAAAAGAACTGAGGACAGTCTCAGAGACCTCTGGGACAACATTAAACGCACCAACATTCAAATTATAGGGGTTCCAGAAGAAGAAGAGAAATAGAAAGGGACTGAGAAAATATTTGAAGAGATTATAGTTGAAAACTTCCCTAATATGGGAAAGGAAATAGTTAATCGAGTCCAGAAAGCACAGAGAGTCCCATACAGGATAAATCCAAGGAGAAATACGCCAAGACACATATTAATAAAACTGTCAAAAATTAAACACAAAGAAAGCATATTAAAAGCAGCAAGGGAGAAACAACAAATAAGACACAAGGGAATCCCCATAAGGTTAAAAGCTGATCTTTCAGCACAAACTCTGCAAGCCAGAAGGGACTGGCAGGACATATTTAAAGTGATGAAGGAGAAAAACCTGCAACCAAGATAACTCTACCCAGCAAGGATCTCATTCAGATTTGACAGAGAAATTAAAACCTTTACAGACAAGCAAAAGCTGAGAGAGTAGAGCCCCACCAAACCAGCTTTACAACAAATGCTAAAGGAACTTCTCTAGGCAAGAAACAGAAGGGAAGGAAAAGACCTACAATAACAAACCCAAAACAATTAAGAAAATGGGAATAGGAACATACATATCAATAATTATCTTAAAGGTAAATGGACTAAATCCTCCCACCAAAAGACATTGATTGGCTGAATGGAGACAAAAACAAGACCCATATATATGCTGTCTACAAGAGACCCACTTCAGACCTAGAGACACATACAGACTGAAAGTAAGGGAATGAAAAAGATATTCCATGCAAATGGAAACCGAAAGAAAGCTGGAGTAGCAATTCTCATATCAGACAAAATAGACTTTAAAATAAAGACTATTACAAGAGACAAAGAAGGACACTACATAATGATCAAAGGATTGATCCAAGAAGAAGATATAACAATTGTAAATATTTATGCACCCAACATAGGAGCACCTCAATACATAAGGCAAATACTAACAACCATAAAAGGGGATATCGACAGTAACACATTCATAGTAGGGGACTTCAACACTCCACTTTCACCAATGGACAGATCATCCAAAATGAAAATAAATAAGGAAACACAAGCTTTAAATGATACATTAAACAAGATGGACTTAATTGATAATTATAGGACACTCCATCCAAAAACAACAGAATACACATTTTTCTCAAGTGCACATGGAACATTCTCCAGGATAGATCATACCTTGGGTCACAAATCAAGCCTTACTAAATTTAATAAAATTCAAATTGTATCAAGTATCTTTTTCGACCACAACGCTATGAGACTAGATATCAATTACAGGAAAAGATCTGTAAAAAATACAAACACATGGAGGCTAAACAATACGCTACTTAATAACGAAGTGATCACTGAGGAAATCAAAGAGGAAATTAAAAAATACCTAGAAACAAATGACAATGGAGACACGATGACCCAAAACCAATGGAATGCAGCAAAAGCAGTTATAAGAGGGAAGTTTATAGCAATACAATCCTACCTTAAGAAACAGGAAACATCTCAAATAACCTAACCTTGCACCTAAAGCAGTTAGAGAAAGAAGAACAAAAAATCCTCAAAGTTAGCAGAAGGAAAGAAATCATAAAAATCAGATCAGAAATAAATGAAAAAGAAATGAAGGAAACGATAGCAAAGATCAATAAAAGTAAAAGCTTTTTCTTTGACAAGATAAACAAAATTGATAAACCATTAGCCAGACTCATCAAGACAAAAAGGGAGAAGACACAAATCAATAGAATTAGAAATGAAAAAGGAGAGGTAACAACTGACACTGCAGAGATAAAAGAGATCATGAGAGACTACTACAAGCAACTCTATGCCAATAAAATGGACAACCTGGAAGAAATGGACAAATTCTTAGAAAGCAAAACCTTCTGAGAGTGAACCAGGAAGAAATAGAAAATATGAACAGACCAATCACAAGCACTGAAACTGAAACTGTGATTTAAAATCTTCCAACAGGTCTTCCCTGGTAGCGCAGTGGTTGAGAGTCCGCCTGCCAATGCAGGGGATTCGTGCCCCAGTTTGGGAAGATCCCACATGCCATGGAGCAGCAGGACCCATGAGGCATGGCCACTGAGCCTATGCTTTCAGAGCCTGTGCTCCACAACCGGAGAGGCCACAAAAGTGAGAGGCCCGCGTTCCGCAAAAGAAAAAAAAATCTTCCAACAAAAAAAAGCCCAAGACCAGATGGCTTCACAGGTGAATTCTATCAAACATTTAGAGAAGAGCTAATACCTATCCTTCTCAAACTCTTCCAAAATATAGCAGAGGGAGGAACACTCCTAAACTCATTCTACGAGGCCGCCATCACCTTGATATCAAAAGCAGACAAGGATGTCACAAAGAAAGAAAACTACAGGCCAATATCCCTGATGAACATAGATGCAAAAATCCTCAAGAAAATACTATCAAACAGAATCCAACAGCACATTAAAAGGATCATACACCATGATCAAGTGGGGTTTATTCCAGGAATGCAAGGATTCTTCAGTATATGCAAATCAATCAACGTGATACACCATATTAACAAATTGACGGAGAAAAACCATATGATCTTCTCAATTGATGCAGAGAAAGTTTTCGACAAAATTCAACACCCACTTATGATAAAAACTCTGCAGAAAGTAGGCATAGAGGGAACTTTCCTCAATATAATAAAGGTCATATATGACAAACCCACAGCCAACATCGTCCTCAACGGTGAAAAACTGAAAGCATTTCCACTAAGATCAGGAACAAGACAAGGTGCCCACTCTCACCACTCTTATTCAACAAAGTTTTGGAAGTTTTAGCCACAGCAATCAGAGAAGAAAAGGAAATAAAAGGAATCCAAATCGGAAAAGAAGAAGTAAAGCTGTCACTGTTTGCAGATGACGTGAAACTATACATAGAGGATCCTAAAGATGCTACCAGAAAACTACTAGAGCTAGTCAATGAATTTGGTAAAGTAGCAGGATACAAAATTAATGCACAGAAATCTCTGGCATTCCTATACACTAATGATGAAATATATGAAAGTGAAATCAAGAAAACACTCCCATTTACCATTGCCACAAAAAGAATAAAATATCTAGGAATAAATCCACCTAAGGAGACAAAAGACCTATATGCAGAAAATTATAAGACACTGATGAAAGAAATTAAAGATGATACAAATAGATGGAGAAATATACCATGTTCTTGGATTGGAGGAATGAACATTGTGAAAATGACTCTACTACCCAAAGCAATCTACAGATTCAATGCAATCCCTATCAAACTATCACTGGCATTTTTCACAGAACTAGAACAAAAAATTTCACAATTTGTATGGAAACACAAACGACCCCAAATAGTCAAAGTAATCTTGAGAAAGAAAAACAGAGCTGGAGGAATGAAGCTCCTGGACTTCAGACTATACTCCAAAGCTACAGTAATCAAGAGAGTATGGTACTGGCACAAAAACAGAAAGATAGATCAATGGAACAGGATAGAAAGCCCAGAGATAAACCCACACACATATGGTCACCTTATCTTTGATAAAGGAGGCAAGAATGTACAGTGGAGAAAGGATAGCCTCTTCAATAAGTGGTGCTGGGACAACTGGACAGCTACATGTAAAAGAATGAAATTAGAACACTCCCTAACACCATACACAAAAATAAATTCAAAATGGATTAGGGACCTAAATGTAAGACCAGACAGTATAAAACTCTTAGAGGAAAACACAGGCAGAACACTCTATGACATAAATCACAGCAACATCCTTTTGCCCCACCTCCTAGAGAAAAGGAAATAAAAACAAAAATAAACAAATGGGACCTAATGAAAATTAAAAGCTTTTGCACAGCAAAGGAAGCCATAAACAAGACCAAAAGACAACCCTCAGAATGGGAGAAAATATTTGCAAATGAAACAACTGACAAAGGATTAATCTCCAAAATTTACAAGCAGCTCATGCAGCTCAATAACAAAAAACCAAACAACCTAATCCAAAAATGGGCAGAAGACCTAAACAGACATTTCTACAAAGAAGATATACAGACTGCCAGCAAACACATGAAAGAATGCTCAACATCATTAATCATTAGAGAAATGCAAATCAAAACTACAATGAGATATCATCTCACACCGGTCAGAATGGCCCTCATCAAAATATCTAGAAACAATAATGCTAGAGAGGGTGTGGAGAAAAGGGAACACTCTTGTACTGCTGATGGGAATGTGAATGGGTACAGCCACTATGGAGAACAGTATGGAGGTTCCTTAAAAAACTAAAATAGAACTACCATATGACCCAGCAATGACACTACTGGGCATATACCCTTAGAAAACCATAATTCAAAAGAGTCATGTACCAAAATGTTCATTTCAGCTCTATTTACAATAGGCAGGAGATGGAAACAACCTAAGTGTCCATCATCAGATGAATGGATAAAAAAAGATGTGGCACATATATACAATGGAATATTACTCAGCCATAAAAAGAAACGAAATTGAGCTATTTGTAGTTAGGTGGATAGACCTAGAGTCTGTCATACACAGTGAAGTAAGTCAGAAAGAGAAAGACAAATACCATATGCTAACACATATATATGGATGTTAAGGAAAAAATATGTCATGAAAAACCTAGGGGTAAGACAGGAATAAAGACACAGACCTACTAGAGAATGGACTTGAGGATATGGGGAGGGGGAAGTGTAAGCTGTGACAAAGCGAGAGAGTGGCATGGACATATATACCCTACCAAACGTAAGGTAGATAGCTAGTGGGAAGCAGCCGCATACCACAGGGAGATCAGCTCGGTGCTTTGTGACCACCTAGAGGGGTGGGATAAGGAGGGTGGGAGGGAGGGAGATGCAAGAGGGAAGAGACATGGGAACATATGTATATGTATAACTGATTCACTTTGTTATAAAGCAGCAACTAACTCACCATTGTAAAGCAATTATACTCCAATAAAGATGTAAAAAAAAAAATTCCATGTGTATAGTGTAAAGGGGAATATGAAGGCAGAATCCAGAGTTGGTGATTGTACACTATGTACAGCTACTTTAGGTACATTATAGAGTTACCCCTTTTACCAACTACTATCCATTCTCTTACCAATTCAATACACTTCTCATGGGTGTCCCAAATCCCTACCTTCCCTTTCTCAATTCACCTCTCATAGCAGTGACTTCACTAAAGTACTCATTTATTCTGGAAACTATAATTTTATAATTGAGCTTCCATGATAGATTTGTTAAGAGCTGGGGTTTGGAGACCTGGACTTGTACCTCAGATTTTCACCAGATATTTTTTAGAAAAATGATTTAACCCCCTCTGCAAAAAATAGAGTTAATAACATCTTCCTCATAGAGCAGTATAAGAATTGAACAAGCAATTATGTTGAATGCTTATTGTGCACCCTGACTCAACAAAATGTAGCTTTTAATATTGTTAAGATAACTAACTTGACCAGGTTCACTGATAACAGAAAGGGAATTAGAACCCTCTGTATCACATTGTAGCCTTCCATGCTGCTTCCTTCTTTAACTGAACATCTTTGCATTCTAGGCTAAGAGATGGAATCATGTAGAAAAAAGAGCATAAACATAAGCATGTATGAAGACTGGGCTCTACGTGTCACCATCATGTGCTAGTTCTGTCATCTGGTCCAACTCTGAGTCTTCAGTTTCTCTCATCTGTCAAATGATTGACTGTGATAGTATGTGCTAGAACATCTAATAAATGTTGGTAAGATCAACTAGAGTCTGTGGCATTTGAGCCACAACTCCCTCTTTTCCCCACATGCTCAGTGTGATGGAAGCTCCTCTCACCTAGCTCCCAGGCAAGGACTTCCCCAGGAAAGGCAAATCATCAGCATTTCTTCTTAGATGCTTTCAAATGTTAGTTGCTTATATTTTGCTTCCTTATTTGATGATGCCAATAAGGGACAACCCAACTCAAATTACCCCATTTATCTTCATGACTCTATTTTTTCCTTCCTGGTATAGATCACCCTCATCTCTCTGCCTGCCACTCTCCAGTGTAAACCTACTGTAAGAAAGTAGTCAATAGTTAAGAACTTAGAATAGAAGTGACATTTACTTGGTTCATTGCTCATTGATCTCATTCTCACTCATCACATCATACTTTCCTGGTAAGCTAGAAAGGGGCTTCAAAGCCATCTCCATCCAGTGTTCTAGTTGCTATGGCCAATACATCAGAGCCAAGATACAAGCTGAAACCTATTTGGCCATCTCACACTTGGAATGGATGCAACACCAAGCCTAATATACTCAAGACATTTCACAAGCTGTGTGTAAAGGTAGCAGGGGTTACCAACAGTGTTGGTGAGGGATGGGGTGGAAGTGGCTAAGGGGACTCCTGGCACAGTGAATTTATTCTAGCAGGCAATTGCAAAAGGTCCACTAATGGATCATCAGAGGGAATCGTATTTTCAAAACAACTGAAAATCCAACAAAAGCAAAGCTCACAACATCTCAGAACATCTGTGTGACATAGATCAGTGGATCTGTTACTGCAGATCCCCAAAAGAGTAATTACTCCACTCAAAGTTCAGACCCCTCAATCCTGCTCTCCAAGGTTCACCACTATTAAAATTGTGTTAAAACTGAAGCTGCTATTACTTCACCTGTCTCACCTACTAGAACTGAAAGAAACTTTAGAGATCTTTTCACTTAGTTATAATAAAAATGTAATAAATATGATGACTAGTCTCTCAGATTTGGAATGGAGCTTAGAGCCCACCAAGTTGAAACCTAACAATCTCCCCAAATTTGCACTAGCTGCATACATCTTCTCTGCAACGAAGGGAGTATTCAATTTCTCCTTGCAGACTTTCTGAACAGGGAGCTCAATTCCCTAATAAGAATTAAGCACAACACAAGTGCAAAATGAAACTATTATTTGGGTCACCTAAAATCTGCAGAAAGACAAAAAGTACTGGATTCAAGGTCGACCTTGGGCAAGTCTTAGTTTTTTCATCTTAAATTTGAGCTGTTAGTAGTTCTCATCTCCTAAGGTTTATGAGGATTAGAGAAGATGTTATATAATTCAGTAATTTTTCAATAAATGTTAGCAGTTGTTCTCATTATTAAGGTTCACTTTCCTTAGACATGTAAGGTGGAGACTTGAAAAGAATAAAATGAAGCTTTATAATGTACTTTACAAATTTCCCAAACAAAAGCAATAGTGCTTTGATTCATAGATACTATTACCATGGTTTCCATTGGCATGTTATAAAAGTTGAACCCAAATGGTCAGACCCTCTGTCCTCTGGTGTGTGTTTTAATTACTATAAGGAACAATGGCTGCCATTTATTGAGCCCCTACTTTGTGCTAGAGCCTTTCACACGTTACCTCATTCAATGCTCACAATAATTCCATAAGGTAGCACAATTCAGAGGAGAAGTCTGAGGTTTAAGAAGTTAGGTAACTTGCATAATGTCACCCAGCCAGATCTCTGGCTCCCACACTCCCTGTACCTGCCCTAATGTCTTTTGTGTTTATTTCTAAAATGTGTCCTTGATTTAAGAAATAAGAGCCAGGCTCCTGGAGACTGGAAATGAAATTGTACTAGTCTCAGTGACTAAAGCCTATAGTGATCCTGAATAAGATTGCAAGCTTCATGGAGAACTAGTAGCCTCAGGAAGAAGCTGTCAATCTCAATTAAGACATCAACCTGTCAGAGGAGGAAGGTATTGCCATGAAGCCTATTGTTGAATGCATGTCAGGTGAAGGCAGTACTAATTATTGCATGATCCAAATATGTCTGTTCCCTACTTTTCCTAAAGTAAGGTCACTGAGTTATTATGGCACGGTGGTTTGCACTATTTTGGATTCCGCCAAGTGGCAGGTGGCCTGACAAACATGCGACTCAGCATGTTTTGTTGGGTCCCCACAGCTGTGCTGCCAATCAGTTCAGGATGGCTGCAAGTTAATGCTAATTAGCTTCTGTTGATCTGCATATTCCAACAGCCTCCCAGGATTCCCATTTTGATATGCAAGATTGCCAGTTGGGTATGTGATTGAATTAAGAAGCAACAAAGATTTTCTTCCACGCAGGGATATGTGGATCTGAATCCCCAGTAGAGGCTGTTACCCTTTTGTTTCATGGTTGGCAGCTCTGGCCCTTAGCACGAGAGCATGGGCTCCAGGCTAGAGGGTGCTGCCACCCTGCTTATAAAAAAAAAATGATGCCTTAACCTCCTAGCGCTGTTAGGAGTAAACATTCTTTCCATCTGGTCTGTGAATTGGCTCTGGCAATTTAGATGGGCAAGGAATCTATAGTTTTCTCTTCTGCTTGGTTCAAATCTGTTTGGTTCAAATCATCTAAACCAAGCTAACCAGTAATGAAGAATTATTTCCTGTGGCATGCAAAGACGACTAATTCCAAATGATTACTTTCAAACTCATTGCATGTCATTGGATAGACTGTTTTACCTTTCTGGACCTCAGTTTCCTCAAATGCAGTGTTAGGAGGCTGTGCTAGAATCCATTAAAGGAGAGAAGATATATGACAGACAGCAAAATGTCTGACACATGTTAGCCCCTGGATATTGCAATATATTTTTTTAATCAGTTTTAAAAAATAAACAGCTATCCAGTGCATACTATGTCAGCCCAATGCACATGGATGGAGATTCAAATATGAATAAGATTATTTATTTCCCTCCAGGAGTACATAGTAAACAGACAATTACAATGGGATAAATAAAGTCCCTTTGAACAATGGAATTCTACAAATCTTTCTTTCGATTTGCTGTGACTACAAGGGAACACCACAAGTTTCTGGCTCTACCACTTAATAGCTTTCTTTTCCTGTGTATATTGCTTAATTTCTCTGGGCCCTTGTTTCTCCTTCTGTAAAAATAATGCACACCACATAAGGTCATTGAGTCTGTGAAATGAAATAATGCTTGTTAAAGTTACTGACACATAGTAGGCATTCAGTAAATAGTATTTTCTTTCTGTTTTTCCTTTCAGTGGATATTATTAGAATCACATGAGTCCAGTAAATTCTGGGATGAAGGACGGAGGTAGAAGAAAAAGAGGTGGAAGGATTTCAGCCACGCTAAGAAAGGAACTCAGCAGGAAACTGCACTATGGGGGCTGATGTATTTAGATTTTGCACCTGTATTTCATCAGGGCAATGAAAATATGATCTCACTGAGTAAACATTACAAAAACAATTTTCAAAAGTTTAACTTGGCTGCAGCCTTAGAAAGTTCTGCTTCCCTGAAGTGATTAAACAATATTTCTTGGAAAACATTTGCTAAATATAATTGTCAGGGAAACTTTTTTCTCCTTTTCATATTGTTGGATTTTTGTAGGAAAAGTTACTAAAGCTATTGCTGAAGTTATTTTATATTTATCACATATTGTATATTTTCATATTTGTGTGTATATATAAATATGTATGTCTCCATTTCTCTATGTATATTTATATAACACATGTGAGAACGTGTCTATATATATGGTGTATGTATATAAATGTGCATCTATGTATATACAAATTTATGTTCATCATGATTTGAGAATTGAGTACATGCATACACATATACATGTGTTTTATAATATGGCATCTGTATTTATCATTCATTTAGGCATTATATTGTACTGGTTAAAAGCATAGATTATGAAACCAGACTCCCAGAAATTGAATCCTAGCTCTATCACTTATTGCTATGTGACTATAGGCAAGTAACTACCTCTGCATCTCAGGGATTATCTTAATGTCTTATTTAAAATATTATCTGTAAGATGGAGATAATTGTATATACCACAAAGAGTAATTGTGAGGACTAAATACATTAACATATATGAAAGTCCTTAGAAATAAACTTGGCAAATATCTCTATTGATATTATTATTCCTATTGTTATTATGACTTTATTCTTGCTATCATAACTTGTTATTATAACTATTGTTATTTTATTAGTGTTATTTTCCATTAATTCATTTGTTCTGAATTACAGTGACTAAGTTTTTTTGTTTAAAATCTCAACAAATGGACATTTTTAATAAGTAATATCAGAGATTTTCTGTTTTACAAATGGTAGATATTTTAATTAAATTTGAAGCAAATCATTCCTTTGTTGTGGGAAGAATCATCTGGATATTTGTACTTAGCTATGCAAATGTAATATAACTACTCTCCACCCCACCCGACTACCATCCCCCTTCTTGGAGAAAATAGGGAAATAACCTGAATGCACATGTTTTATACTAAATGGATAAATGTGCTATTTGGTAATGCAAATTGAATGTATGTTTTAGCAAAGCTATTTCTTTGCATACTTTGTTGCTTCTTTGAGAGAAAGAATTCTTTATTAAGTAGTTTAGGCTGCAAATTATTGCTTGTTTGGACCAAGAGGCATATGCTTGTATTTGATCAAAAGAGATTAGTAATAGAGACTCCATGATTGTAGGAAAAGAAATGCAGGCCCAGCATTTAAGTCAAGCTGGAAGAGAAACTGGATGAAAAAGCTGTGTGGTCTTAGCACAACTCAGGCTGGACTAGATTCGAATCTCAGCTCCATCTCTTCCTAGTGTTGTGACCTTAGGCACACGGTGAATTCAGAGGTAAATACCTGAGTCTTTCAAACAGTATTGATGTTGGACTACTCCCTCTTGTATCAATGTCTTGTGGTCATAGGGCCAGACAGTACCTCTGTCAGTGAAAGGTGGAGTTTTTCATAAAGAATATGGGTATTTTCACAATCACCCTTGGAAGAATTCAACCTTTGAACTGAAATGAGGGCAGGAAGAGAGAAAATTACATATTTTAATGGCTCTCCTTTTGTTTCTTCAAGAAATCCATCTAACTATGGAACTACTATTCACTAGACTCCTATTGTGGGTCAGGCACTGGTGGAGGCACAAGGAACCGGATATATGACATGGTTTCTCTTCTTAAAATGCTCACAATTAAATGAGGGACATAAATATGTGACTAGCCATCAGTATGATGGGTGCTATGGTACAGTACCAAAAAACTGGATACAGGCAAGGAGGAAATGGTTAGTTCTCTCCAGGGATAAGTGAAAGCATCTAAAATGAGATGAAGCTTAAGCTGTCTCTTAAAGGAAGGGCAGGGACATCATAAATGGAAAAAGGAGGAAAGATATTTCAGGCAAAAGGAATATTCACAGTCACCAAGGCAAGAGAGTCTAGTGAATTCAGAGTCACCCTAAAGGTGACTCTGGAGAGCATGTCCTCAATAAACTACTTCCACAAAATTCTCTATCTTAGGTTCTCCTTCTAGGATATCCAAATTAAAATACTTTGAAATATCTTCTGATGAACACTTTTTAAATTTCATAGTCAAATTTATCAGTCTTTTAAAGATTTTCTTTTAAAACTCTCATTAATAAATCCTTTCTTTCTCCATGGTCAGAAAGTTATCATGATCTGTATTTCCAATAAATTTTTTAACTTTTCTTTTGACATTTAAGTTTTCAATCATTCTGAAGTTGATTATATAGTGTGATCCAATAAGTTACTGTATATGTGAATAACCATCTTGTCCAAGTTACTTCATTAAATCGCTTCCTTTCCCTATCATGGATCTTTTTAGAAAACTGGGATTTATTCAACACATTTTAAAATGTTTTTTATATATTGAGAGCCTTGCTTGCTGTTGGGGATATAAACATAAAATGATAATACAGACCACCTCTCCCCACACTTTCAAGGGGCTTCCAGTATAGTGGGAAAGTGGAACACACCTACAGTGGAAGTATATACAAAACAAATTAATATCTACAGGAGTCAAGAAAGATTTCTTAGAGGAAGTGAAACTAAAAGAACAAGAATGTTCTAGTTGAGAAAAGTGGATAATTCATGGTGTTTCTAAACTGAGGAAATCTATCACAAAAGCACAGACTAAACCAGTACAGAATATTTTAGAATGCCTGTAGTTCTATATGGCACAAAAAGTGTGACAGCAGATAAGAACTGAGAAGTAGACAAACAGCCTCCTTATTAAGGACTTTTTGATAGTGCACCTTAATTTCTACTTTGTATCTCCCAGCACACTCCCTTTCTCTTGCCACTGGTTGGAGGAAATAATGTGACCCAGGCTTGGCCATAGCACCCTAGTCCTTTGGATACAGGGATTATCCTAAGTATGGGCATGTGATGTGAATAGGTACAATCGGAATCCTCCCATAAGGTTAGTACACAAATGTTGATATAAGGAAGCCATTTCTGTTAAAGTTACTAAACTGGGGCTAGAGCAATCATGGTCCCTACCACATGGAGAACACCTGAGTATAGAAAATAAACCCTACATTCACGGAAAAAAAAAGACAATAGAAATATGAAATGCACGTAAAGTTAAGGTTGCATTGAAATCACAGCTCCATTACCTGAGGACTTATTTCCTACAGTTCTTTCTTCAGTTCTTTTAGATTCCCAGTTTTATTCTCAGGAATATAAGGCAGTGAATTATCCTTTTTTTAAAATTAAACTTACTGATATTGTCTGATATTTTCAACTGAGAGAGAATTAACTAATACTTTATCCTGATGACAATAGCCATCAAAGGGCTTTTTCAGGGGAGTATAATGGTTAAACTTGCCTGATGGGAAGTTTCCTGTGACCACAAGGTGGAGGGTAGATTACAGGGGGTCAAGAAAATCAAGAACAAAAAATAAAAGGAAAAAGAAACTGATAAAGGGCAGGGTCTATGTCATCTTGATTATGCCCAGCACTAGACCTGATTACTGTTCTTCCCTCCAATCCCTTTAAAATAGGCAGACTATCTATTTCAAATGGTTTAATTACAGTTGTCAGGTTTTTTTAGGATTCTTGGAGAAATGTTGTTGATCCATAATTTTATTCTTGAAAATAAAAAAGAACACTAAAAAAGAGTGGGTATATGAATATGTATAACTGATTCAATTTGCTGTACACCTAAAACTAACACAACATTGTAAATCAACTATACTTCAATAAAAACTTTAAAAAATAATAAAAATAAAAAAGAACAAAACTTTAAAAAACTTGTATTTTTGTAAGTGATAAATCTTTACAAAAATTAAGAGATCAAAAAGTTTTAAGAAAATTAAAATTATCCATAGCCCCAACAATTAAAGAAAAATGATTAAAATTTTACTGTTTCATCCTTCAGGCTCATAAAAATGTGGAGGTACTTGTTTAGAAAATATAATGTAGTTCATTCCATGTTTATCCAAATATTATACTATGAATAATTTCCCATATAAATATACTTTGAATATTCAATTGCTCATTTCACAGCATGGACGTACTACATTGCTTAACCATTTGCCCATTTGGAGACTTTGATTGCTTCCAATTTTCATAATTTTAAAGAATGTTGTCATAAGCATCCAACATGTAGAACTTTTTCTGCATTTCAGATTGCAGGTTGGATAAATTCCTAATGGAATTACTGGGACAGAGGTTATATACATTTTTAAGACTCTTTCCACAAAAGAACTTTGCAAATTAGACTATGTTTTATTTCAGCAGAATATGACAAATCTGAAGTGAAAGATGATCCCAATTCCCAGAATTTCACTGCACTTAAATGTGCTGGGCAATCAGGTTTGGCTGCTCTTCTGCATTTGGGGCATAATGTGATGGACTGATTTCTGTTCTCGCCCTACAGCAGTTTTGACTGATACAAATTCTTCAAAGTTTCTTTCTGGGGTTTCCCTGGTGGCACAGTGGTTAAGAATCCACCTGCCAATGCAGGGGACACAGGTTCAAGCCCTAATCCAGGAAGACCCCACATGCTGCAGAGCAACTAAGCCCGTGCACCACAACTACTGAGCCTGCGCTCTAAAGCCCATGAGCCACAACTACTGAAGCCCATGCACCTAGAGCCCGTGCTCTGCAACAAGAGAAGCCACCGCAATGAGAAGTCCGTGTACTACAACAAAGAGTGGGCCCTGCTCACTGCAACTAGAGAAAGCCCGCACATAGCAATGAAGACCAAATGCAACCAAAAAAAAAAGTTTCTTTTCTGTGGGAACAAAATATTCTAAGAAGCACAGAACCTGATATTTGGAGTCTCAGCTGAATTTTTCCATATTTCTTTGAGGGTGGAGTGTGGAATATTTTCCTTTCCTGAAGACAAGAAATGAATTGTACAGATTGAAGACCTTTTTTTGAGAACTATACAAAGATTTTCACACTTATGATCTCATTTAATCTCTCTCAACAGCATTTGAGAATTTGAGTAATATATCAGAAAACATGCAGGTTTTGCAACCAGCCGAACTTGGAAGATGAATCCAGGTTCCATCAATTGTTAAGTTACTTGAATGGCCTTCTGCAAATTATTAATCTGAGTTAATAAAATCTTGGGGATATGAATAAATATCTTACTGGATGGATAATTTTAATTAAATGAGAAAATGCAGGTAGACCAATCAACATAGTATATAGCTCTGTCTTAATCTGGGACCCCCTGAGATCAAAATCTCAGGCATGCATATGGCTTATTATGGAAGCCATCTCCTAGAGTAGCAGTAAGGGTCCAGGGAGGAGAACAGGGAGGAAGGGAAAACTAGTACAAGAATGTGATCGAATTTGTCACTAGAGCAGATGACTTGTGCCTGACCTTTCTTCTCAGGAGTCTTATGAAATGCATCTTAGAATCCTTTTTTTTATTTAAGAACTTTTTTATTGGAACTATTATGCTTGATACTTCTTAAAACTTGAGTAAAATGTTTCTCTTGAAAAAAAATAATGTACCCAATTACAGAATCAAAGATTAAATGTAGAGAGTTTCTCTAAGTGTTCTCTAACCATTTTTATGCAGTTTAAATTTCTATGCTTTACATGAGATTCCATCTTATTTTTTAAAAAAATATTTTAACATATCACTGCTGTTGTTTAAGAGATAACATTTTGTGCCTTTCTTTACTACTTATTACCCAAGTAAAAGAGAGGAAAGTATCTACTCGTCAGCAACCATCCCCACCCCCCAGTCAAGGGCAGCTCTAGGTCATGAATATCCAGATGGTATATGTTTGTCAAGGAGTTCCTGGAGACATCAGAGACAACTTCAGCAAAATACATAAGAGGCCAAGTCCTTCTGGTTGTAGCTGCTCAAAGCTAGTCAGAACTGATCACTACAGCAATAGCCGGGCAAATGATTAAGCCTACAAGGATTTTCAGTGACCATAAGAGGTGTCTTATGTTTCCTATTGTTATTACAACACATTATCACAAACTTAGTGGCTTACAACAACACAAATTTGTTACCTTACCGTGCTGGAGATCAGAAGTTCAAAAATGTCTCTTACTTGGCTAAAATGAAGGAGTCGGTAGGGCTGCATTCCTTCCGGGGGCTCTAGGAGGAAACCCCCCTCTTGCTTTTACCAGCTTCTAGAGTCCGTCCTCATTCATTGGCTCAGGGAACCCTTCCAGCAACAGCTTCACTCTGAGCCCTCCCTCCGCCATCACACTTCCTCCTCTAACACCGACACGCCTACCTCCCTCTTATGAGAACGCTTGTGATTACATTAGGCCCACCTGATAATCCATGATAGTCTTCCCATCTCAAGATCATTAATCACTTTGCAAAGTCCCTTTGCTACAAAAGATAACTCTTCCCGGTTTCATGGATCAAAACACGGACATCTTTGGGAAGTCATTATTCTGCCTACCACAGTGTCCAGTAGAAGAATCTAATAAGTGTGTATTAAGCTTTCTTCTCTTGCTGATCACTGAGTTTCCATTTTCTCACCACTCCACTCCACCTGACCCAAATTATGGTCAAGTCAATAGGTAGTAAGTGGATAGGCAAAGCCACAAACTCATATCATCTGGTTGCAAATCCATTAGTTTGAGAGTGTTGGCAATCAATGACTCACTGTTGGATATGGTAAAGGACAGGGTTGGTGATGCTGCTGCTGTCGCAAGAGCTGGTGTGAGTCAGGGCTGAGTGAGAATGAGGAGAAATTCCACCAAATAGGCCAGATTGGAGGCCCCGACAATTTCAGATTCCATTTCCAATGTGGTTATAGTAAATTGCTTTCAGTTCTCTGGGAATGGAAATTTACTCTTTTTAAGATGCCAAAGACAGATAACTTTGACTAAAAGGTAAATTTGCTGAATCTAAAACAGATCATCGTTCATCTGATATCCTGAATAAATACTAAATGAGAAATATTTTTTAGCATGACTTTTTAACAGGACAAAACTTTGCTCAGGTTTTTGGTAAAAATCAACACTTGAATAGAAGATACAGGTGAGATTTCAACACAACTGCTCCAATCTGAATATTTAAAACAAATGGGTAAGTTAAAAAACAAAATAAAATAAACATCCACATAATCACTATCCAACTTAAAAAAAAAAAGCACATTACCACAATGTGATACACAATTACACAATGCCTTGACAATTCCTGTGCTTCTCTCTGATCTCATTCCCTACCTCACTCCCTAATAGTAATCATTATCCTGAATTGTTATTGTTCCTTTTCTTTCCTTGATAGTTTTTACAAATTGTTTATATATTCTTAAACAGTATTTTGTGTAAATGGAATCATATCATACAAGTTCTTCTGTCATTCACCATGTAAGTACCTCTAGTTGATTCAATTTTTTACTACTGTATATTAACTCATTACATTGGTAAACTACAATTTATTTTGTAGTTTGGTACCCTCTTTGGCACTCTCTTGCCAATGGAGTTGTTTCCCCTTTGGTGGCATTTTTTGTTGTTGCTTTATTTTTGTTTCTCTCTTGGCTATTACAAACTAATGCACATGTTTATACTTTACTCTTCATGCGCATGTGTAAGACTTTCTCTAAAGTATAAATCCAGGAGATGAATTGCTTGTTTGTAAGGTAAATGTATCTTCAACTTAGGAGACAATTCTAAATTCTAAATAGTTTTCCAAACAGGTTGTAAAATGTAAATACCTACCATCAGAGATGTGAGCTGTTTTATTCTATGTTCTTACCAAAACTTGACATCAGCAGATGAAAACTTTCCCATTCTAGCAAATACAAAATGGTATATTTTATAAAATGGTTAAATGTATAAAATTTTGTTTTTATAATAGTGCTTTTATGTCTTGTTTATAAAATCATCCCCTGCCCCAAGGTCACATAGATATTCTCCTATACTACCTTCTAAAATTTGATAGTACTTCTTCAAATTTGAATGTTTAATCTAACTAGGATTGATTTTTGCATATAGAAAGATACAAATCCAATTTAATTTCTTCCAGTATAGACACTCTTTTATCCAGTATCACTAAGTAATCTCTTCTTTACACAATGATTTCAACTGCACATTTTGTTATCTAGCAAGTTTCCATATGTTTGTGAGGTGGGTTCTGCTGTTTCTATTCAAATTTCATTGATCTATTTGCCTGTCCCCAAACTAACACTACACTTTTAATTATTAGTGCTTTATGTAAGGCTCTTGGTATCCAATAGGTCCCTCACTTTCTGTCTCCATCACACCCCCGGCAGTATATTGGCTTTTCTTAGTTTTTCCTCCATAAAAATTTATAATCAATTTAGAATTTTAGAATCAATTTGTCAAGTTGCACAAAAGCAATGGTAAGAGTTTCACAGGAGTAGATAAATTTGAGAAAACTTGATAGTTTTAAACTTTTGAGTCTTTTTATTCATAAACATGATATATCTTCCCATTGGTTTAGACCTTGAATGCTTTTAAATTGTTTTATAATTTTTCCTCTAAGTCTTGAAAATCTTTCTTAGATTTCTTCTTATCTGTATATATGTGGATAGATAGATAATATTTTGTTGTTATTGTAAATGATAGCATTTTAATATTAAATTTTCTAATTCTTGTTGCTAAATCACAGAAATGCAATGGAATTTTCTAAGAGGATATTGTTTCTGATCAACATTGCAAAATTCCCTGTTCAAGTCTAGGAGTGTATGTGTGAATAATGATGGCAACATTGTGTTTTCCTTCTCTATATTTATGCCGTTACATCTTTTTCTTGTCCTGGACTTCCAGAAAATCATCAAAAGGAAATGGTTATGGTGAGCACTTTTGTCTTGTATATATTTCAATATTTCTCTATTAAATGTTCCTTCTGATCCTAGTTTTTGTCATTCATGCCTATTGAATTTTAGTGAAGGCTTCATTTATACCCATTGAGAAGGTCAACCATGTTTCTCTTTGAATCATATGCTAATGTAATGAATTTATGTTAATTTATATTTTATATTAAACCTACATTACAGTCTGGGAAAATTTAACTATCCATAATGTATTATATATTTTCAGATTGTTGATTTACTTTTGCTAATAATTTGTTTGGGCTTTTAGCATATAAATAGAAATAATATGGAATTCTTATTTCTTCTGTTATCTTTAATTCTGATATAAAGAATAGCAGACATTAAAAATTTTGTGTTGTAAATGGAGAGTAAGTCCCCTTAAAGTAAATCAAAATCACTAATATATCCTGATTTCTACCATTTAATTTTTAATTTATTTTCCTACTTTTTCCATTTTTCCCCATTCTTGCATCCCTTTATATTGAGGTTTTCTCTATTCTTTATTTTTTAACCTTCTTGAATTTGGAAATTATACACTTTGTAGATAACTTTGTAGTGGTTACTCTAGAAATGTTTTACCAGATATCTTACAAGTTTAAAATTATCTATATATTTGTCTTACTTTTAAACACTGGTAAACACCCAATTTTCTATTCTATGCCTGATATTTTAGTTCCATTTTGTTTTTATAACCTCTCAATAATTATTTTGAAGCTTTATGTAATCATTATTTAGATATATCCTCATATGTATCAATATCTTTATCTGCCATACCATTGTACACTAGACCTTCTTAACAAGGATAATTTTCCTTCTTACTGAGGGAAATACCAATTCCATCATTTTCCAACTTTGTGAGCTTAAGCAAATTATTTAACCCTTTTGGTCTCAGTTTCCTTATAAATAAAGTGGGAATAATAATAATATTGTATCTATTTCATATAATTGTTGAGAAGATTATATTAATTGACATATGTAAAGCATCTAGAAAGTGCCTAACACATGTTAACAGTTATTTTAATGTTTGCTAGTATTATTTTTATTGCCACTGATATTATTAATTTTCTTATTTCTGTATTGGGATACGCTAGAATATGCTGCAGTAACAAAGTGAAATCCTAATGCTTTCAAAACAAACAAAGTTTTATGTTTTTGATTTGTGTTTCTTTTCACTTTCACATGTCCTACAAGTGTTGACTCCGTCTCTGTTGCTTGTCAGTGTTACTCCAAAACCTAGGTTGATAAAAAAGACAGTATTTAGAATACTGCCAATCATCCTAGAAAAAAGAGAGTATTGGAGGGTCTCATTGAGGATTAAATGCTTAGCCCAGAAGAGGCACATGTCAGTTCCACTCACAAGTCATTGGCCAGAATAGTTTACATAGCAATCCAGAAAGTACAATCTTACTATGTGACAAGAAGTCAGAGAATTGGAAATATTCCAAGATCAGCATTAATGAATAACATAGAATCTTTTGTAATTTCCTTGTATTTTTGTCTTAAAATTTTACTAGCTTAATATTCTAGATTCCTGCTTTAACTTCTTTTGGCCTCTTGGGAGTTCTTATTTTCTTGCTACTTCAATGGTGCATTCAAAAGTTTTATTTTACATTTTATCTACTAGTTTTTTTTTTTTAATTTTTAAGTGGGGGTTTACTCTGTGTATCTAGTCCACCACAGTAGAGATAGAAAAAATAGAATTTTCACCACTCATTTTCAGTGGTTTAAAGAAACTGAACAAAGTATAAAGGAGCACAAAATCACCTTTCTGTGGTGGTTCTATTGTCTAAATGTCAAGGGAACCAATCTCATCCTATTATTCACTAAATAACTCTGCAACTATAGCAGGTCATTTCCCTTCCATACATCTGCCTTCCTTAACTATAAAGCATGTAAGTAGGTGTAAATGACCTTTTAGGATGTTCCCCAATATACTCTTCATTTTTCAATTTATTTCACTGTGGAATATGTATTTTATAATGGCTTTTGACAATCTCAAATTCCAAACCTGATATTCCTTTTTCAATGACAAGACTGTTGCCATTTAAGATTTTCCTGACAGCTCATGACTCAAAAATACTATCAGAGAACAGATTCTTCACCTCTTCTTGCATCCTGTAAATGTGCAATATAAGCATAAAGAGCTTTTAGAAAAGAGGCACCCTCTGCGCCCATGTAGTTCCTTTGCTCTAAGTGAACTCAGTCTCCTCTCTGCTGCAGCACTTGCCACAGAATACATAATACATCCCTTACAGAACTAGAAAACTAGAGAAGGCAATTTGGTATAGTTTAACCTTTGGAAAATATTTGGTCCTCACCCAGTCCATTTCCTAGACCCTTTCTGCTTAACCTGCTTGTCATGGTAGACACCAAAGGGAAAAGGAAAACACAATGAACATTGTCTTGAAAGACTAACATGTTTTTCAAAATACAGGTATTTTCTCCTCATGATTACATTTAACCCTCACTACAATTCTTGATATAGGCATTATTATACCCTCTTTCAGATGAGAAAACTGAGATTAACACAGGGTAATTAATAGGTTCCAGACTTCACATCTGAACTGCACTGTCTGGTGAAGTTAAGGGTCATTGTTAGTGGAATTATATGAGAGATAAATCTAAGTAAATAGAACTCCTTGCCTCACAGTAAAAAGTAGAGGATTCATGGATGAAGTAAGAGCCCGTCTGTCAAGATGAGACAATACACAGCACCCATGGGAGCTTAATGCACCCTCTGATGCTTGAGGCAGGAGAGCCTTTGAACTCTGGCAGGCCGGGTTGAGTGTCCCAGACCTGAGTATGTGACTTGTTGCAAATTTCTTTTCTTTTTCTCCTAACTTCTTTTTTTTTTTAACATCGTTATTGGAGTATAATTGCTTTACTATGGTGTGTTAGTTTCTGCTTTATAACAAAGTGAATCAGCTATACATAAACATATCCCCATATCTCCTCCCTCTTGCATCTCCCTCCCTTTCTGATGTGATTTTATTTTATTTTTTTGAAAGATCTAAATAGACATTTCTCCAAAGAAGACATACAGATGGTTAAAAAGCACATGAAAATATGCTCAATATCACTAATTATTAGAGAAATGCAAATCAAAACTAGAATATGGTATCACCTCACACTGGTCAGAATGGCCATCATCAAAAAGTCTACAAGCAATAAATGCTGAAGAGGGTGTGGAGAAAAGGGAACCCTCCTACACTGTTGGTGGGAATGTAAACTGGTACAGGCACTATGAAATGATTTTAGATTTATGGAAAATTTACAAAGTTTCCTTAAATAGCACAAATAATACAATAATACAAATGGTACAAGGAAGAGGACAAAGAATTCCCTAAGACCTTCTCCCAGAGTCTTTAAGTGTTAACACATTGCCACATGTGTTTTATCATTCACATACACACACGCGCACACAGTTTTTCTGAACCATTTGAAAGTAAGTTATAGGCATGATGACTGCTTGTAATTCAGTGTGTATTTTCTAAAAACAAGGATATTCTGTTATATAACCATAGAACAATTTTAAAAATCAGGAAATTAATATTGATCCAATTCTATTATCTAACCTTCAGATGGCATACATATTTTTCCATTTATTCATAAATTGTCCTTTATATCAAAAGAAAATCCTGGGTCACATGTTGCATTCAGTCTTTGTCTTTCATGACATTGACATTTTTGGAAAAAACAAGTCAGATATATTTTAGAATGTCCCTCATTTTTGAGTTTTCACATGATTATGCATGTTTCAGGTTATGCATTTTTGATAGGAATACCCCAGAGGTGATGCTGTGTCCTTCTTGGTGCATGAGGTCACAAGGAACGGGATACTATTCATCCTATTCATGTAGATATTAACTGATCATTGGTTCGGATGGTATGTGCTAGGTTTCTCCACTGTAAAGATATTAATTTTTCATTTGTAATCAATAATTATCTTACAAGCTAAAACTTTGGGTCTAGATAAATATCTTAATCTCATTACTGTTTCATGCACTTGTACTATCATGTATTTATGATTCTTCCCTTAATCAATGAATAATATGCTTGCCAAATGGTGATTTTTCTGATTTCATCATTCCTTATTTATAAGCTCATTTATTAGATGGCCCTCTAATCCAAGGAAAATATTTACTTCTTTCTCATTTATTTGCTTATTTATTTATATCATTCTATACATCTGTATAGAGTCCATGTTGCAAATTTCTTAACCATCATGGCCCTTAGTTCTTTCTCTGTAAAGTGGCAGTGATAATATTTAACCAGCTCACTGCTGTCTAGAAATGTTGCGTTGGTGAGCGGACCATGCTTCAGCAGCACTGACCTGGTCACCCTCTACTGCCATACCTTCCCCTGGGGGCTGGAACACAGAACAGGCAACCGCTTCAGAGAGCCACCAAATTTCTGCTGGCTTGACCGGGCCTGCATCTCCCTTCTCCTGGGACTTACTTAGAGGAGGCCAGGATCAAGGCTCCACTGCTCATCCCGCTCCCTCTCCACTGGTACTCCCAATCAGAGAACCTCAAAATTAAACTGATGTGGATGGGGTTATGGGAGTTGGGGTGGGGGTGGGGGGAATGAAGGGGAGAAATCACTGTGCTTCATTCAGCCTGATGTGAAAGGATGGTTGGTGTTTTCCTGCATTGTACCTTTTCTTACTGTTTCTTTAATAAATGGGACGAGAGGGCTTAAAAAAAAAAGAAAATATTTACCATCGTGATTTGCTGCACTGATTAAACAAGTTAATATATGTAAAGTCCTCAAAACCATAAGAAATAAATTGGAGCTATTCATATTAGTAATAATAATAATAATTGTATTAGTCTCTCTTTTCACATTATGAGATTTAGGTGCCATCTTCTTTCAGTACTTTATTGTCTCAGACAAGCAGTTTAACCTCTCTTGGTCTAATTTTTCTGACCTATGAAATAAAGGAGTTCAATCAAATGGTCTCTAAATTCAATTACATTTCTAGTGTAAGAAACTAAGATTCTGTATCTATAAAATATTTGTATATAAACCCATTTTCTTCTAACTGTCAAATATTCTGTAATAGCCTTGCAATATGAAAATCTTCCATAATTCTTAGTGTTCTTCCAAATTTTCAAAGGTATATATTTTATCTCTGAATAAACAGCTTGGGTATTCTATCTCATCATACTTTAAATTTTAGTAATATTAGTTGGTCACTGCTATTTTCTAAGTATGCTGATGATTTCTGACAAAATGTGAAATAGCTAAAGACAGATGGCTTGCAGCTCCAACTGTTGGGGTTTATTTTCCTCTGCCAGCAAGGTCCATGATCCTTCAACGGACTGTGGTCTCAGACCACATGATGGCTCTGATTTGCATATTAGAGAAGGAAGAATTGAAACTTTTAAAATTTCTTTCCAAACATGTAAGTCACATTATGAAATGTGACCAGTATGTAGCTTGGAATTTTCTTATAGGTCTTTGCACATTGTGAAAATGAAGAATATATTAATGGAAAGCTAGTAAATGGATTAATCTTATTATTAAACATTTCCCATAGGAGAGATTGTCTGGGAAAGCAGAAAGGGCTCTGGACTTCAATTTTGAATCTCTGGGCTTAAATTTTTGTTCTTAGTAGGCCCATGAACCAGATCAAGTTATTTAAGTTTTCTGAGTTTCAATATTTTCATATGTCAAGCTGGAATAACATGTCACATCTCATAAAGATATTTTGAGAAGTAAATAAGTTCATTTCAGTGAAAACACCTAGCATATGAAAGGTATTCAATAAGCATGAAAGAAAAAAAAAGAAAACAAACAAACAAAAAAACTGTTAGGATAAATAAGGTCCAGCATAGCCAGAATAACCTCCTTTAGCATTTTCTACTATCTTAGCAACTAAACTTGGAAAGTCAGCACGGACTATCTTTCAATTTGAGCATCTGAGAACTCTCAGTAATGGTTACTTTATGACAGACCTAGTATAACAGCCAGACTGGTTACAGCATAATCACCTGAGGAGAACTCAGTCATAAGTCTTGGGCCTCATCTTGAAGATTGTAAATGAGTAATCTTACAGAAAGGCTCAGGTATCAGTATTTTTAAATACTTCCTAAATGATTTTGATGTTTCTGAATCTCTGTTCTAGAATTAAGAATGGTGGAGAGCATTCCAAAGGAGCCATAAAAGCACCAAGTGAAGAACAGGACTGGAAACACATACTCAGCTACCAGGAGTGCACCACTGATGCTGAAACTGGCAACTTAATACCTGATACCTGCAAGTACGTAGATGAATTACTTCACCAAGTAAGAGTAAGGCTCTGGAATCAAATTACTGGGTTCATAGCTGGACTCTACCATTTACCAACTGTGTAACCCTGGCTTGTTATACAATATCCTTGAGTCTACTTCCTCATCTCTACAATGAAAGCTATCATAAGGTTTAAGTGAGATCATCGGATGAAACAGTACAGTGCTGGCACAAAATAACTACCAAATGAATGTGTTTAATTATCCTGCATTCATCAGACACTTTGAACAACTGTGCCTATATACATGCTGTTTCCTATGCGTGGGAAGCATTTCCCACACGCCCCTGCTTAGTAGACTCCTCCTCATCCCTCAAGATTTAAGATCCTGTATCAGAATGCCAATCTCTGATCTCTGTATGTCCATCTTTGCCAGTGAAATCCTTCCCATATGCAAATCTTTTCACTATCAGAAGAAAATCCTGAACAATTACATGCCAAGTATGAATTCATCTCCCCTTTTCCTGTCCTCCCTCACACAGACCATGCCCCTTATCTGAATTGACCTTAGAAATGTGTTCTTCCTTATGCCCATCTCTTTATTTCCCTGCTATTTTCTCTCTAAATACTTTCCTTGGGTGAGCTCTTGCTTTCACTTATCTTAGTTCTACATGGTGATGGTGCCAAAATCTACATCTCAAACTCATACTATTCTACTAAGTCTAAGACACATATAGCTATCAATCTCCCCAAAACAGCCTTCTGTAAGTCTTGAAAACATTCCAAATTCAACATGTACAAAACCAAGTTAACTCTCAATTGTTTCTTTTATGCCACCTTCAAAAATAGTTTGACAGTTCCTAAAAATATCAAACATAGAGGTACCATGTGAACTTGCAATTATACTCCTAGGTATTCACTCAAAAGAAACGAAAACAAATGTCTGCACAAAAATTTGTACACAAATATTCATAGGAGCACCATTCAGAATAGCCAGAAAATGGAAACAATTCTAATATCCATCAATTGATGAGTGGGTAAACAAAATGTGGTATATCTATACAATAGAATATTATTCAGCTATAAAAATGAATGAAGTACTAATACACGGTACAACATAGATGATCTTTTAAAACACTGTGATAAGTAAAAGAAGCCAGACACAAATTGTATGATATAATTTATATGAACTTTCCAGAATATTCAAATCCATAAAGACAGAAGTAGATTAATGGTTGCCAAGCAGTGGGGTAGGAGGGGATGGGAAGTGATTTCTATTGGGTATGAGGTTTCCTTTGGGGTGATGAAAATGTTCTAAAATAGATAGTGGTGATGGCTGAACAACTCTGAATATAGTAAAAAACACTGAATTGTACAGCTTAAGAGGGTGAATTTTTTGTTATATGAATTATATCTCAATTTTTTTAGATCTTCTTTTTGATGATCCTTACTTTAATGTATGACACCATCACTCCATCACTATCACATTCACTAACCCTAGAAAATTTGGCAACATCTTTCACTTTCTGTCATTCCCAACACACAAAAAAGTCAAATATTTTTAAGTTTCTCTTTAAATCATCTCCCTGATCCATTATTTTCAAATGAGCGATGATTTTTAATATAAGCACTAGGGCAAGAAGGGTTAATTCTCAATTTTTCAGTGTGTCAGAGTTTACAAAGTTCTATCCTTCATATATCATTATCAGAATAACTCTATAACAATGGAAGAACAAAATAATTAAGTGATTTGCCAAGGTTTTGTAATTAAGTTGGTTTGCAACCCCAGACCTTTGGGCCTAAGTCTAACATTTACTTGACACAATGCATTGTGTATGCTGTATGAACATAGATCTGATCACTGGAAAGTATCAGCAGTCAGGACAACACACTCTCTCTAATCCTGAAGAAAGGAAGTGAAAGATCAAAGAAATATGGACAACCTCCCATTTAGAGTTGCTAAGTGGAGAGAACAAGCATCATGTGAGGGTCTCCTCACTTCTCCCTGCTGGAGAAGTGGAAATTGTTCAAAGACCAGTCAGTAGACAAAAATGGAGCAGCCAAGCCTTGGTAATTACTACCCGATAATTGGACTTTATGAATTTAGATGTTTGTTATGAAGCGTTATTTTTATATGAATTAATCATCAATACTCTAAATCAGGGGTTCTCAGTCTGGGGCTATATTTCTTCCCAGAGGACATTTGATAATGTCTGGAGATATTTTGTCAGGATTGGATGGGAGTTGGGTGGGGGGTGTTACCAGAATCTAGTCAGCAGAAGCTAGAAATACTGCTAAATGTCCTACAATGTACATGACAGCTCCCCAAAGAGTTATCGAAATGTCAATAGCACTGAGGCTGGGCAAAACCTACTCTAAATGTATTTTCAGTTGCTAAACATTGCAAGCTATATTCTCAACTGGCAGATCTCTGCTCTTTTGTTGTAAAGGTCTCCCACCAAAACAGTCCATGGCACAAGAGCCTCAGGCTTTGTTTAAAATAAAAAGTTCTTTTGGATTTAATTCAATTGACTTAAAACCTTAATGTTTACCTACTGTGCTGAAAGTATTAGGCTATGCACTATTGAGAAATATGTAAATGGTTATAACATGCTCCATACCCTTCAGAAATTATAATTTATTAAATGTGGCAACTTCCTACAGAACAAGAACCATGTACTCTCAGTACCTAATGATAGATGTTTAACAAGTAGTTATTAAATAAAGAAGAAAAGTCTCTCAGTAATTTTTCAAAATCTTCCCAATTACCTTAAGTCCCACACCCAAATTTACCACTCACTTTTGTTCAAGGTCTTATATCTTATATTTTATAGCAAAAATTGAGACTATCCATATGAATCAACTTAGCATCTGTTTCCCCTCATCTACATTCGTGCCCTTATTTCCCACTCTCTTTCAAGTCTCAGAGAATGAGGAGTTCCTCATGTTACCTAAGGCCAACTCCTCTGTTCCATTTGTTTCCTTAGTCCCCTCCCCCAATCCCATCATCTCAAGATCTGACTTGATCAATAAAGTAATAATTAATGTAAGGTACAAAATTCAGTGATCAGAATATAGTAAATGTCCAATGAGTGTAACTCTTATAGTCCCCCTCCAATTCAGGTCTCTTCCATCCTGAAAAACAACATCCTTTTAGTTTATATCTACCTTAATTTTTTCATTCTCTTTTGAGCCTACTTCTCTCTGTTCTTAGTTCCCACTCATTTAACATTGTAAAATCTGATTTTGACTCTATGACTCACTGAAATTGCTCTTGAAGATGATAATCTCCCTGTTGCAAAATTCCAAGGAGGAGTGATTCTTTAACTCTTTGCAGCATGTGCTGTTTTCTAAAAAAATAGTGATCATATACACCCAGGCAAAAAAATTTTTCATAATATTTTCAAATGATTGAATGACACATCCATTGACCCAAGTAAAAAGCACTGCAGTTAATAGTCTTTGCTGGGGAACTATGTTGCATTTAACCCTATTTAATCTGCAATGGATGCCTGAGGCTGGGGAGAAGGAGATATTCTACAATTACTTTCTGAGCACTTATTCCATGCCAGATATTGTGTAGGATACACACAGAGAGATAATAGAACAATATTTCTATCCTCAAGAAGCTTACATTAAGTAATGTTTGGGAAAGGAATAAGTAGGTTTGAGATTTCAAAAGTGGTTGCCTGGGAATATGGTGATAGCATTCATTAAAAAGGGGAACAAAAGAAGGCATCTATGATCACCACTATAAAATCAACACCATGGAAAAAGAGAACCAAGGAAAAGGAGTGATATGGAATTTAAACACTGTTTGGCATTGGACATACTGTGATTAAGGAGTAAACAAGAAAGATATCTAGATGGAGAAATGGGTGAGAGGCAGGGGGAGAGAGTGTCTAGTACTCATAAGGGAGATTTTGACCTGCTGAAGAGAATCAGAGGCTCAAACATGACTTGAATCAAGGATCAGATTAGGTAAGGTTGGGGAGAACCTTCAAGATGGTGGAGGAATAAGACATGGAGATCACCTTCTTCCCCACAAGTACATCAAAAATACAGCTACATGTGGAACACCTCCTACAGAACATCTACTGAAAGCTGGCAGAAGACCTCAGACTTCCCAAAAGACAAGAAAACCCCCACATACCTTGCTGTGGGGTTGACAGGGTCTTGGTGCTCTGGCTGGATGTCAGGCTTGAGCTTCTGAGGTGTAAGAGCCAAGTTCAGGACACTGGTCCACCAGAGACCTCCTGGCCACTAGTAATATCAGTCGGCAAGAGTTCTCCCAGAGATCTCCATCTCAATGCTAAGACCCAGCTCCACTCAAAGATGAGCATGATCCAGTGCTGGACACCCCGTGCCAAAAAACTAGCAAGACAGGAACACAACCCCACCCATTAGCAGACAGGCTGCCTAAAATCATAATAAGGTAACAGACACCCCAAAACACACCACCGGGCACAGTCCTGCCCACCAGAAAGACAAGATCCAGCCTTATCCATCAAAACACAGGCACCAGTCCCCTCCACCAAGAAGCCTAAACAACACACTGAACCAACCTTACCTATTGGGGGCAGACACCAAAAACAATGGAAACTATAAACCTGCAGTCTACAAAAGGAGACCACAAACACAGTAAGCTAAGAAAAATGAGAAGACAGAAATATACACAGCAGGTGAAGGAGCAAGGTAAAAACACACCACACCAAATAAATGAAGAGGAAATAGGCTGTTTACCTGAAATATACTTCAGAGTAATGATAGAAAAATAATCCAAAATGTTGGAAACAGGATGGAGAAAATACAAGAAACGTTTCACAAGGACCTAGAAGAACTAAAGAGCAAACAAACAATGATGAACAACACAGTAAATGAAATTAAAAATTCTCTAGAAGGAATCAACAGCAGAATAACTGAGGCAGAAGAAAGGATAAGTGACCTGGAAGATAAAATAGTGGAAATAACTACTGCAGAGCAGAATAAAGAAAAAAGAATGAAAAGATTGAGGACAGTCTCAGAGACCTCTGGGACAACAGTAAACACAACAACATTTGAATTATAGGGATCTCAGAAGAAGAAGAGAAAAAGAAAGGGACTGAGAAAATATTTGAAGAAATTACAGTTGAAGACTTCCCTAATATGGGAAAGGAAAGAGTCAATCAAGTCCAGGAAGTGCAGAGTCCCATACAGGATAAATCCAAGGAGAAACACACCAAGACATATATTAATCAAACTATCAAAAATTAAATACCAAGAAAAAATATTAAAAGCAGCAAGGGAAAAGCAACAAATAATATACAAGTGAATCCCCATAAGGTTAACAACTGATATTTCAGCAGAAACTCTGCAAGCCAGAAGGGAGAGGTGGGACATATTTAAAGTGATGAAAGGGAAAAACCTACAACCAAGATTACTCTAATGAGCAAGGATCTGATTCAGATTCAATAGAGAAATTAAAACGTTTACTGATAAGCAAAAGCTAAGAGAATTCAGCACTACCAAACCAGCATTACAACAAGTGCTAAAGGAAATTCTCTAATCAGGAAACACAAGGGAAGGAAAAGACCTACAATAACAAACCTAAAACAATTAAGAAAATGGCAATAGGAACATACATTCTGATAATTGCCTTAAATGTAAATGGATTAAATGCTCCAACCAAAATACTTAGACTGCCTGAATGGATACAAAAACAAGACCTGTATATATGCTGTCTACAAGAGACCCACTTCAGACTTAGGGACACATACAGACTGAAAATGAGGAGATGGAAAAAGGTATTCCATGCAAATGGAAATCAAAAGGAAGCTGGAATAACAATTCTCATGTCAGAAAAAATAGACTTTAAAATAAAGACTATTACAAGAGGAAAAGAAGGACACTACATAATGATCAACAGATCAATCCAAGAAGAAGATATAAAAATGTAAATATTTATGCACCCAACATAGGAGCCGATCAATACATAAGGCAAATGCTACCAGCCATAAAACGGGAAACTGTCAGTAACACAATCATAGTAGGGGACGTTAACACCCCACTTTCACCAATGTACAGATCATCCAAAATGAAAATAAATAAGGAAACACAAGCTTTAAATGAAACGTTACACAAGATGGACTTAATTGATATTTATAGGACATTCCATCCAAAAACAACAGAATACACTTTATTCTCAAGTGCTCATGGAACATTCTCCAGGATAGCTCATATCTTGGGTCACAAATCAAGCTTTGGTAAATTTAAGAAAATTGAAATTGTATCAAGTATCTTTTCCAACCACAACAGTATGAGACTAGATATCAATTACAGGAACAAATCTGTAAAAAATACAAACACATGGAGGCTAAACAATACAGTACTAAATATACAAGTGATAACTGAAGAAATCAGAGGAAATAAAAAAATACCTAGAAACAAATGACAATGAAAACATGACGACCCAAGACTAATGGGATGCAGAAAAAGCAGTTCTAAGAGGGAACTTTATAGCAATACAATCCTACCTCAAGAAACAAGAAAAATCTCATGTAAACAACCTAACCTTATAGCTAAAGCAATTAGAGAAAGAAACCCAAATTTAGTAGAGGGAAAGAAATCATAAAGATCAGATCAGAAATAAATGAAAAAGAAATGAAAGAAATGATAGCAAAGATCAATAAAACTAAAAGCTGGTTCTTTGAAAAGATAAACAAAATTGATAAACCATTAGCCAGACACATCAAGAAAAAAAAGGGAGAAGACTCAAATTAATAGAATTAGAAATGAAAAAGGAGAAGTAACAACTGACACTACAGAACTACAAATGATCATGAGAGATTACTACAAGCAAATATATGCCAACAAAACGGACAATCTGGAAGAAGTGGACAAATTCTTAGATAAGCACAACCTTCCAAGACTGAACCAGGAAATAATACAAAATATAAACAGACCAAACATAGGAAAAACACTCTTTTGTATAAACCACCACCAGATCCTGTTTGACCCACCTCCTAAAGAAAGAAAATAAAAGCAAAATTAAACAAATGGGACCTAATGAAACTTAGAAGCTTTGGCAAAGCAAATGAAACCATAAACAAGACCAAAAGACAACCCTCAGAATGGGCGAAAATATTTGTAAATGAAGCAACTGACAAAGGATTAATTTCCAAAATTTACAAGCAACTCAATATCAAAAAAACAAACAACCCAATCCCAAAATGGGCAGAACATCTAAATAGACATTTCTCCAAAGAAAATTGACAGATTGCCAACAAACACATGATAGGATGCTCAAAATCACTAATCATTAGAGAAATGTAAATCAAAAGTACAATAATGTATCACCTCATACTGGTCAGAATGGCCATCATCAAAAAATCTACAAACAGTAAATGATAGAGAGGGTATGGAGAAAAGGGAACCCTCTTGCACTGTTGGTGGGAATGTAAATTGATACAACCACTATGGAGAACAGTATGGAGGTTCCTTAAAAAACTAAAAATAGAACTACCATATGACTCACCAATCCCACTACTGGGAATATACCCTGAGAAAAACATAATTTAAAAATAGTCACATACCACAATGTTCATTGCCGCTCTATTTGCAATAGCCAGGACATGGAAGCAACCTAAGTGTCCATTGACAGATGAATGGATAAAGAAGATGTGGCACATATATACAATGGAATATTACTCAGCTGTAAAAAGAAACAAGATTGAATTATTTGTAGTGAGATGGATGGAACTAGAGACTGTCATACAGAGTGAAGTAAGTCAGAAAGAGAAAAACATATACCGTATGCTAACACATATATATGGAATCTAAAAAAAAAAAAGTTTTGAAGAACCTAGTGGCAGGGCAGGACAGGAATAAATACATGGATGTAGACAATGGACTTGACGAGACAGGGAGGGGGAAGGGTAAGCTGGGACAAAGTGAGAGAGTGGCATGGACATATATACACTACCAAATGTAAAATACACAGTTAGTGGAAATTAGCTTCATAGCACAGGGATATCAACTCAGTATTTTGTGACCACCTAGAGGAGTGGGATAGGGATGATGGGAGGGCGATGCAAGAGGGAGGAGACATGAGGATATATATGTATGTGTATAGCTGATTCACTTTGTTACAAAGCAGAAACTAACACAATATTGTAAACAATTACACAACAATAAAGATGTTAAAAAGAAATTCAACACCCATTTATGGTAAAAAAAAAAAAACCCTTCAAAAGTAGGCATAGAGGGAATTTACCTCAACATAATAAAGGTCATATATGACAAACCTACAGCCAACATTGTTATCAATAGTGGAAAACTGAAATCATTCCCACTAAGATCAGGAAGAAGACAAGGTTACCCATTCTCACCATTCTTATTCAACATAGTTTTGGAAGTTTTAGCCATAGAACTCAGAGCTGAAAAAGAAACAAAAGGAATCCAAATCAGAAAAGAAGAAGTAAACCTGTCACCTTTGCAGATGACATGATACTATATAGAGAGAATTCTAAAGATGCTACTAGAAAACTACTAGAGCTAATCAATGAATTTGGTAAAGTAGCACAATACAAAATTAATGCACAGAAATCTCTTGCATTCCTATACACTAATGAGGAAAAATCTGAAAGACAAATTATGGAAACACTCCCATTACCATTGCAACAAAAAGAATTAAATACCTAGGAATAAACCCACCTAAGGAGACAAAAGATCTGTAAGCAGAAAACTATAAGCCACTGATGAAATAAATTAAAGATGATACAAATAGATGGAAAGATATACCATGTTATTGGATTGGAAGAATCAACATTGTGAAAATGACTGTACTCCTCAAAGCAATCTACAGATTCAATGCAATCCCTGTCAAACTACCAGTGGCATTTTTCACAGAACTAGAGCAAAAAATTTCACAATTTGTATGGAAACACAAACGACCCCAAATAGCCAAAGTAATCTTGAGATAGAAAAACAGAGCTGGAGGAATGAGGCTCCTGGACTTCAGACTATACTCCAAAGCTACAGTAATCAAGACAGTATGGTACTGGTACAAAAACAGAAATATAGATCAATGGAACAGGATAGAAAGCCCAGAGATAAACCCACGTATATATGGTCACATTATCTTTGATAAAGGGGGCAAAAATATACAATGGAGAAAGGACAGCCTCTTCAATAAGTGGCACTGGGAAAACTGGACAGCTACATATAAAAGAATGAAATTAGAACACTTCCTAACACCATAAACAAAAATAAACTCAATATGGTTTAAAGACCTAAGTGTAAGGCCAGATACTATAAAACTCTTAGAGGAAAACATAGGGAGAACACTCCATGACATAAATCACAGCAAGATCCTTTTTGACCTACCTCCTAAGAAATGGAAATAAAAACAAAAATAAACAAATGGGACCTAGTGAAAGTTAAAAGCTTTTGCACAGCAAAGGAAACCATAAACAAGACGAAAAGACAACCCTCAGAATGGGAGAAAAGATTTGTAAACGAGGCAACTGACAAAGGATTAATCTCCAGAATATACAAGCACCTCATGCAGCTCAATATCAGAAAAACAAAAACCCAGTCCAAAAGTGGGCAGAAGACATAAACAGACATTTCTCCAAAGAAGATATACAGATTGCCAACAAACACATGATAGGATGCTCAACATCACTAATCATTAGAGAAATGTAAATCAAAAGTACAGTGAGGTATCACCTCACACTGGTCAGAATGGTCATTGTCAAAAAAGCTAGAAACAATAAATGCTGGAAAGGGTGTGGTGAAAAGGGAACCCTCTTGCACTGTTGATGGGAATGTAAATTGATACAACCACTATGGAGAACAGTATGGAGGTTCCCTAAAAAACTAAAAATAGAACTAACATACGACCTTGCAATTCCACTACTGGGCATTTACCCAGAGAAAACCGTAATTCAAAAAGAGGCACATACCACAATGTTCATTGCAGCACTGTTTACAATAGCCAGGACATGGAAGCAACCTAAGTGTCCATCGACAGATGAACGGATAAAGAAGCTATGGCACTTTCTTATTCAGCATAGTTTTGGATGTCCTAGCCAACAGCAGTCAGAGAAAAAAGAAATAAATGGAATACAAATTGGAAAAGAAGAAGTAAAACTGTCGCTATTTGCCAATGGCATGATACTATACATAGAAAATCCTAAAGATGCCACCAGAAAACTAGTAGACCTCTTCAATGAATTTGGTAAAGTTGCAGGATACAAAATTAATACACAGAAATCTCTTGCATTCCTATACACTAACAATGCAAGATCAGAAAAATAGATTAAAGAAACAATCCCACTCACCACTGTATCAAAATGAATAAAATACCTAGGAATAAACCTGCCTAAGAAGGCAAAAGACTTGTACTCAGAAAATTATAAGACACTGGTGAAGGAAATCAAAGATGACCTAAACAGATGGAGAGACATACCATGTTCTTGGATTGGAAGAATCAATACTGTGAAAATGACTATACTACCCAAAGCAATCTACAGATTCAATGCAATCCCTGTCAAACTAGCAATGGCATTCTTCACAGAATTAGAACAAAAAATCTTACAATTCATATAGAAACACAAAAGACTCTGAATAGCCAAAGCAACCTTTATAAAGAAAAATGGAGTTGGAGGAATCAGACTTCCCAACTTCAAACTATACCACAAAGCATCATTTGCAAGACAGTACGGTACTGGCACAAAACAGAAGTATAGATCAATGGTACAGGATTGAATGCTCAGAGATGATCCCACACACATATGGTCACCTGATCTTTGGTAAAGGAGGCAAGAATATACAATGGAGAAAAGACAGCCTCTTCAATAAGTGGTGTTGGGAAAACTGGACAGCTACATATAAAAGAATGAAATTAGAACACTACCTAACACCATACACAAAAATAAACTGCAAATGGATTAAAGAGTTAAATGTAAGACCAGACCCTTTAAAACTTTTAGGGGAAAACACTCTTTGACATAGACCACAGCAAGATCTTTTTTGACCCACCTCGTAGAGGAACAGAAATAAAAACAAAAGTAAACAAATGGGTACTAATGAAACTTCAAAGCTTTTGCAAAGCAAAGGAAATCATAAACAACAGGAAAAGACAACCCTCAGAATGGGAGAAAATATTTGCAAACGAAGCAACTGACAAAAGTTTAATCTCCAAAATTTACAAGCAGCTCATGCAGCTCAATATACAAAATACAAACAGCCCGATCCAAAAATGGGCAGAAGATCTAAACAGACATTTCACCAAGGAAGACTCACAGATGGCCAAGAGGCACAAGAAAAGATGCTCAACATCACTAATTATTAGAGAAATGTAAATCAAAACTACAATGAGTTATCACCTTGTGCTGATAAGAATGGCCATTATCAAAAAAGCTAGAAATAATAAATGCTGGAAAGGGTATGGTGAAAAGGGAACCCTCGTACACTGTTGGTGGGAATGTAAATTGATACAACCACTATGGAAAACAGTATGGAGGTTCCTTTAAAAACTAAAAATAGAACTACCATATGACCCAGCAATCCCACTACTGGGCATTTATCCGGAGAAAACCATAATTCAAAAAGAGGCACATACCACAATGTTCATTGCAGCACTGTTTACAATAGCCAGGACATGGAACCAACCTAAATTTCCATTGACAGATGAATGGATAAAGAAGATGTGGCACATATATACAATGGAATATTACTCAGCTATATAAAGAAGCGATATTGAGTAATTTGTAGTGAGGTGGATGGACCTAGAGTCCATCATACAGAGTGAAGTAAGTCAGAAAGAGAAAAACAAATCCCTTATGCTAACACATATATATGGAATCTTAGAAAAAATGGTTCTGATGAACCTAGGGGCAGGACAGGAATAAAGATGCAGATGTAGAGAATGGACTTGAGGACACGGGGAGGGGGAAGGGTAAGCTGGGACGAAATGAGAGAGTGGCATGGACATATATACACTACGAAATGTAAAATAGATAGCTAGTGGGAAGCAGCTGCATAGCACAGGGAGATCAGCTTGGTGCTTTGTTACCACCAGAGGGGTGGGATGGGGGGAGTGGGAGGGAGACACAGGAGGGAGGGTATATGGGGATATATGTATACGTATAGCTGATTCACTGTGTGATACAGCAGAAACTAACACACCATTGTAAAGCAATTACACTCCAGTAAAGATGTTAAAAAATAATTAGGTACGATTTCAATGTTCTTACTCTTTAGATAGCCCCCCAGATAAAAGTGAAAAATTCAGTTTTGGGGTAAGAAATTCAAATTTTAAGCAGTTATAGGATTGTGGATAAGGCCATAAGATTTTGGATAAAGCCATGGTCATTGCAGTCAGACAGACGTGATAGATCTAAACCCAGATCTACAACATGCTATGTCTGAGAATTAAGCAAATATATAACTTCACTAAGTGTTAATTTCATCATCTGAAAAATGAGAATAATAATAATAATACTTAACATATGTTGAGAATATTTAGTGAAATAATATATAGGAAACTTAAGACAATATATGGCACATAATAAAGAGTGATTAAATTATAATAATATCCCTATTGTTTTTACTATTAGAATTTTTTAAACTAAATGCTCATTTATAAAGTCTGGAAGACCAGGAAGACAAATATGCAAAATTCTCCAAAAATCAATATATTTCTTATTGTTAAACTCCATGTTCAGGAAAAAGGGCCAAAAGTTTTTTTATATCTTTATTGGAGTATAATTGCTTTACAATGTTGTATTAGTTTCTGCTGTACAACAAAGTGAATCAGCTATAAGTATACATATATCCCCATATGCCCTCTCTCTTGAGCCTCCCTCCCACTCTCCCTATTCCACCCCTCTAGGTCATCACAAAGCATCAAACTGATCTTCCTGTGCTATGCAGCAGCTTCCCACTAACCTTCCATTTTACATTTGGTAGAAAAAGCAAAAATATTTTTATATTTCACAAACTATAACTTCCTGGCATCAATTCTTTCAAGTGTTCTGTAGTTTCATATATACATAGAAGAATGGTAATTTATGTCCAGATTTATGAACCTAAGGCCCTCAGAGTTTCTCAGTTATTAGAAAAAGATTGGTTGAAATTAATGAAGACAACTGAGTAATTAATTCATCCACTTATTCATTTAACACACATTGAAAACATTCTATATGCCAGGTACTGTGATAGGTATTAGGGATACAGAATAGAAAAGACTGCCTCTACAGAGCTTAAGACTAGTGAGGACATTTAAAATAATCATTTTATGGGCTTCCCTGGTGGCGCAGTAGTTGAGAGTCTGCCTGCCGATGCAGGGGATGTGGGTTCGTGCCCTGGTCTAGGAAGATCCCACATGCTATGGAGGGGCTGGGCCCATGAGCCATGGCCGCTGAGCCTGCACGTCTGGAGCCTGTGCTCCGCAACGGGAGAGGCCACAACAGTGAGAGGTCTGCATACTGCCAAAAAAAAAAATCATTTTATGAATGTAATTACAGACTTTGACAAGTACCATGGATAAAAAGTACAGCGAGGTATGAAATCATGTCATAAGGAATCTGATCTCTTTGGAGATTCAAAGAAAGCCTCCTTGAAGAAGTGGTATTTGAGCTGTACTCTGAAGAGTCATTTGAGTGATGGGGTGGAGGAGAAGAGTTTCCCACACAAAAGGAAAAGCATATGTTAGGACAATGCAGAAGGAGGGAGTAGTGTAACTTAAAGAAAGAGAAAGAAGGGAAAATCAAGTTCTACAACTTAGTATATATAGCAGCAATAGAGAAGCACCACTTAGATCTACATTCAAAAAAAACTTTTGTCTAAGAAGCATGGTTAACTGCAGCCTGCAGCCAACACACTTTGGATCCAGCACAGTGTTCATACTGAGGCAAAGCTTTTGCCAGCCTTCTCCCAACCAAAGACTAAGCACAGTGGGGATATTACAGCCAGGTCATTCCCACTTGACATGAGATGCCTCAAACAAGCAACCTTTGCTTAGAGTTTGCCCATCAGCCTGGCCAAGATTTTCTCAGAATTGCACTATAGTCTAAGTCTCTTCCTATTTATCCTCCTTCCTTCCCTTTCTCCTCCTGTAGCTTTCCAATATCTCTCTGCATAGTGGTCTGAAGGCTCACTCTGCCTACTTCTTTTTCCTTCCCTTTATCTTGACACACTTTAGATCAATCCTGAATGTACAATTTTCATCTTACAGTGGATTATCCCTGACCCCATCTGACTTAAAATTGATGGCTGACATAATCCAGCCCATAATGGATAGTTCCAGGTGCATGCTCTTTTGCTGCCCCATGAACTAGTCTTCTGTTTCTACTAGTACCCAGTTACACACAAGGAACTGTTTCTCAAAAGTTGTATAATTCTGCATTGCAGATGACATTGCCTTGTTCCAGAACCTTGAGGGCCTGTGCTGTGAATTTTCCAACAGGGTTTACCATAAACTCTGTACTACATCTTTTCCTACCACTGAAACTTACAACTCCATAGGATCTGCACAAGCAGCAGGATTTCTTGCACTACAGCCTGGACTTGCTGCCATTCTTCAATGTCATAAAGAATGCACTAGTGAGAGGGGCATCAGCATCACTAAGAAGTGCAGTAGTGGCGCCCTCTGCAGGCCAGTGCTGACAATAAGTGAGTAGTATCAGAACTGGGCTTCTTAATAGCCATGGTCATGATGGCCTCTCTATTACTTTAGGTAATGATGCTTAAACACCAGAAACCAGGCCCACTGTAACCCAGGCATTCTCTTCCACTAGAATGTCTTCCCAGGTCCACACTAGTGAAATCATCAGCAATTATGGCACAACATTGTGCCAGGAACTATCTGTCCTCCACATTCCATTCAGAATGGCTTCCTCCTTGCCAGCTGGTCATCAAGTGAGCCAATTCCCAAAACTCTGTCTTCTCAAGCCACTCTTGGTACCATCTTGTTTTCAGTTTAGGTCCTCTGAAAAGCAGACACCAAAATAGAATTTGAAGAATAAGGGGCTTATTGGGGGAAATGTGCAACTATATTATAGCCAAATTCAGGGGTAGACTTGAAAGATAGCAGAAAGAGAAAATCTTCACTCTGAGCTATGAACAGTGAACCTATTCGTGGACATTATGCAGAAGGAAAATTGGTCCAAAGTGAGATTATATACATCTTCCTGGGCAATAGCTAATCTTCTGACCAGATTATAAGGACTTTAGTGGAAAAGCCTAGAAAATTAGAGATAGGGAGGTCTGGGATAGAGGCATGTGAATGGACAAACGTGAGAGACCACAAAGTATGAAAAGTTTTGTATCACCCAGTAATTCAAAGCAGAAAAAACACACTATGGAAGAGGCATTGAAGAACAAAGAAGACAAAATCACTCAACAAGTTGACATAATCCAGCCGTTATAATCAGCCACCCCAGAACTGGTATGTTGGACACATGAGTGGAGCAGCCACAGAGGCAGAAATAGAGACCACACATAAGCCAAATAGCATGAATTCCTCTTTACCAAGGCTGATCTAGATTCTGTTGACTCTGAATGTCCCACCCAAACAGCCATGTCATAGCAAATTCACAATACTGGGCTCCTTCCATCCTAGATGAACAAGAAGTCATCCTCACAGGGATAGATATCTATTCTGTGGGTTGACTTTCTTGCTTGCAAAGCTCCAGCCAGCACTGCAATTAAGGGACTTATGGAAATTCTGATTCTCAAGTATGGAATACCAGACAACATACCATCTGAGCAGGAACCCAGTTCGCAGTGAAAGGGGTCCCACTTCACAGGAGTGAGCCCATGACCATGGGCTTCAATGCTTGCATTGGGACAAAAAGAAACTATAACACTTTTAAGTGAATTTGTTTATATTAATTACCACAGCATTTACATAGATTTGAAAGGAGTCACATACCTCTGTGTATCAGCAGCCTGGAAATTCAGGTAAGAGTTGATACTGTGAGTCTGAAATCCACAGGGAAGGCCAAGCAGCTGGAAACTCTGTCAAAACTTCTGTGTTATCGTCTTGAAAAGAATTCCTTCTTCAAGTTTTCTCTCTCCCCTTACATTTTACTATAAGCAAGAAGGAGAAACCAGGCAGTACCTTCAACACTTTGCCTAGAAATCTCTTTGGCTAAATATCTGAGTCTGTCACTTATAAGTTCTACTTTCCACCCAGTAGTACAAAGTTCATCAAGTCCTCTGTCACTTTATAACAAGAATCACCTTTCCTCCAATTTCTAATAACATTTCCCTCATTTCCATCTGAGACCTTACTAGAAGCAACTTTAACATTCATATTTCCACCAACAATCTCTTCAACCAATCAAAGCCTTTTCTATCAAGTGTCTCAAACCTCTCCCATCCTCTATCCATTACCAATTCCAAAGTCCCTTCCACATTTTTAGGTAATATTTTACAGCAGTACACCACTTCATAGTACCAAAATCTATATTAATTTCCTAGGGCTACAATAACAAAGTGTCAAGATAGAGGTGGGTTAAAATAACAGAAATGTGTTGTCTCAGAGTTCTGGAGGTTGGAAGTCTGAAATGAAGACATCAACAGGACCATACTCTCTCTGGTGGTTCTAGGGGAGAATTCTTCCTTGACCCTTCTTGCTTCTGGTGTTTTCTGGCTGTCCTTGGTGGTTCCTTGGCTTGTAGATGCATCACTCCAGTCACATGCTTCTCTTCTCCGTGTGTGTCTTTACATCATCTTCCCTCTGTGCCTGTATCTGTGTCCAAATATCCCTTTTCTGTAAGGACACAAGTTACACTGTATTAGGACCCTCTCATTTTAACTTGATTATTTCTGTAAATACCTTATTTCCAAATAAGACCACATACTGAAGTACTAGGGGTTAGCACTTCAACATACATTTTTGGGGAAAATAATTCAGCCCTTAACAGTATAGGAAAGACATTAATTATTCATGCTACAAATAAGGTCCAGGCTTATTTGGGCATACAAACCCCTTAAAGGCCACTCAGCATTCCATGTCCCACAAGTTGAAAATTACTAAATTCACTCCAAAGTTTGCATACTTTGAAGCAGATTTTAGCCCAACTCCCTTATTTTATAAAAGGAGGAAATGAAGTAAAAAATCAACTTCATATCTTTTGACTTAAAATTTAGCCCAACTGTATTATGTGATCCTACTCCACTCCCCGCCTATACCATTTAAATAGTAGAGACTCTAAAGAGGTGAATTTTCAAGTAAGTAAAATACTTGGGTAACCAAATATATGATTTCCCTGAACTTTTAAGGTCTTTGATTGGATATAAATATTTGTAATCACCTAAAAGGAAAAATAGTGCTTTAGAGTTATATCAGTCACCTCAGGCTAAATTATTATTTAGGAATAGAAGGCCATGAAACCTTATTGGCTTGCAATGACAAAGTTGTATTCCTCACTCACATTACCTGTCCATCATGGATCAACTCTGGCTCTGATCCACTTTATCTTCATGCTATTACCCATACTGAGGAGTAGTCCCTTTCTGGCACATGCAGAAAGGAAAAGGAGACCCAGGCACATAGTATCTTCCTAAGACGAAGGCTAGATCAGAAACCCCTCTGCCCCTCCTTCCTCAGCCTTACACACACCAAATAACAAACAACAAAAATATACCACTGAGGAAGGTTTAAAGGCATGGACAAAGATTCCCACTCTGTGGCATGTGTCACAAGGAAAGCTGAGCAATGAGGATGAAGTATGTACATTGAGAAAAACCCTCCATCACCACAACTCCCATCCTAAGCACAAGGCATTTTTAGAGGAAAGCTTGTAGTACTTTGAAGGTAACCATAGCAAAAACAAAACCCAAGTTCCACTTAACTGCTAACTAGATTTCCTCAAACCCCAAAATTATTGGCCTGACAAGAGATGTGCCCATTTTTAGGAGTAAATAGCATTTACTCAAGTTTCTCTTATTCTGCCTGAGATGTCTGACATTCAATAAAAGAAATTATAAACACACAGAGAAAACAACCCATTGTCAAGAGAAAAAACAATTTAACAGTATCAAAATCAGAAAGGACCAAAGTGCTGACCTTTAAAATAACTATGGTTAATATGTAAAGAATTTATTGAAAAAGTTGGTAAATATGAACATTAGCATGAAATTTCAGCAGACAGATGGAAATCCTAAGAGTCAAATGGCAATAGAAGAAATAAAAAATGACTGCATTGGAGATGAAGAGTTTCTTTGTCAGGCTCATCACCAAATTTGACACAGCCAAGGAAAGAATCAGTGAATTTGAAGACAGATCAATTAGAAATTACTCTAATTAAAACACAGAGAAAAAAGTGAAAATCGCAAATAAAATACACAAACAAGCAGAAAAACAGAACAGAACATTCAAAAGCTGTGTGACAATATCAAACAGTACAGCATATGTGTAATTGGAGTTCTAGAATGAAAAGAAAGACAGAGATAATGATGCTGAAAAAGTATTTGAAGAAATAAAGGGCAAGAATTTTGGAAAAACAAAGTAGCAAATGACATCAGACCACAGATCCAAGAATCTCAGAGTGCCTCAAGCAGCATAAATATTAGATACCTCATTTTACTGATCCTCTCCAGGACCCTATGAAATAGCCAGTGTAAATGTCCAGACTTCTCTAGATGAGGAAAGATTGACTATTTTGTCCATATTCACATAAGTTGTCATGGAGGCAGAACTCTGACATTTACCAAGGACTTGTTTTCTCCATCTGCTGCTCTGTTGAATTTGTTGGCCACCTCTCCTAAGTACCTGCTGTTCCATCTTGGGCCTATTACTTAAATGTCATTTTTTCTCTTTAAAAAAGCCTAACAATACAGCATTGAGTTCAGAAAATATATTTAGAGAACCTGGCACCAAACTTGGCATAATTCTGTACTATAGAGTTCCTATGCTTTAGGACTGTGGGGACCATCTATGAATCTCCTCTCAGAGTTATGGGCAGGAGGTGAGTATGGGCCCCTTCTACTCTTAGATGCCCACATTTGTCTGAGGTTTGTGAGGTCTGTGGTTTCTGTTCCTTATTGTAGCTGGAGGGAAGCGGGGAGCAAGACAGGCCTTCTATGGTGACTAACTTTTGTATTCTACATCCTTCAACTGCTCTCTCTTCCATAGTTGGAGAATTGTATGTATCTAGTAAATTTGTTTCCTGGGGTCTAGGAGGAAGGAGGGTTGGGGCAAATTCTTCTTGGCCTCATCTTCTCCCAAATATCTCTCTGTTATACCTAAACTGTTTCTTTAACATAATAATAATTATTATTATTATTTGCTCTTTATTTTCTCCAGTGACAACCCACCTTTGCAGCAATATTTGCTTCTTGTTTCTGAGCCTGAATGTGAAAAATGTCACAGGGTTAAACATATGCATACAAGAATAGGAAGAAATAAAAATCACATCAGTTTATGATATCACATACTATTACTACATCACTGTTATGATTACCATTATTATTGAATCACAATTAGTTTACTAAACAAACACTTCTATTGTTCCTAAAACAATCCATCTCCATTGTATACATAAAAACCAAGTAAAGCATGCTGTGGACACTCCAGCAATCCTCTAGCAATCTCCTAAATTATTGATGCCATATCTCCTGTATCCTTCCAGCTCCCAGCTCCTGCCCTTTAGCCTGTGGGCTTTTGTATCTCTTAGTTTTGGATTCCCTGCCTGGATTCTGAGAGTTCTTACCTCTAACCCATTGACTCTTCTCCTCCTGTCTGTCTCAACTAGCACACTCCATCCTTGTTCTGCCCCCAGGGACCCACACCTCAGCACAGACTCTCCCCAGCAAGCACGTAGACTCTTTTCAAGGCTGGGTGATAGAAACAAAGGAAGAAAGTCTTCAACTAGCTCCAGCCAAAGTTTCTGTCTCTCTTTTTTTTTTCTTTCTTAAAAAAAATCTGCTTCAAAGTATGCAAACACTTATTGTGAAACATATTTCCCCTTTCTGTACAAAAGTATACAAACACATCCGCTGACATATGGGCCCATGTGTTTCTTCACCAAGGTGTGATGAGACTCAGAGCAGCATATGCGCCAGGTGATGGAGAGCTTTCCACAGTGTGGGTGGGAGCGTTGCCATCTTGTGAAACAGGTGCATGAAAGCCCATGTGAATAGAAGGCCCTGTGAAGTGAAGTTGCGGTTACTCAGACCCACAGCTCTAACACGGGACTGTTAAGTTCAGATGCGACTGTTTACTTAGCACATTCCATGTGCACTTAGTGGACTTTAGGACTTATTAAGTCACAAAAATCACCTTGCAGAATGAAAATTATACCCACAGACTTAAGAACTGAGGACGTGAAGAAATTAGGTGAACTTTCTCTAGTGGCTCTTTTCAAATTTTAGCATCATGAGAATCTCCTGGAAGGCTGTTGAAACACAGACTGCTGGGCATGACCTCCCCACCCTCAGTTTCTGAGTCAGCAGCTCTAGGGTGGGGCTGTATAATTTGTACTTCTAACATATGCCCAGGTGATGCTACTGCTGCTGATCCAGGAACCACACTTTGAAAACCACTTTTCCATCATGCAATGCACAGTGCTGAGGTCTAAAACCCTGATAGGCTAAAGTAGGAAACATCAGTGCTATGAGTCAAAACCAGGAAAGCCAAACCAGCCATTATGCTCAAGAGTCAGGGATAGGGCAGAAAACTGGATACCATGCCAATGAAGCCAGCATGGTGCTAGGAGTGAGGGGCTAAGTCAAAGGATTTGAGGTGACCGCCACAGGCACATCCAGGCTCCCCACCACTGGGTTAAAATGGCTGCCAGAGATGGGATTGGGGGGATGGGTCCATCAGTGTTTAAATGTCCATGGTGAGAGTGTCCAGGATAAGGTACCAGTTTTTGACTTTTAAATGTTTCACTTTTACTGTTCCTTAGTCATGTGGTAAACTCAGATTAGATCAAAAGATAAGAATGCCAAACTGAAATATTCAGTCTCTGTGTGAGTTTGTATGTATTTTAATAGGATGAGGGGAGAGTCCTTTAAACTTAAATATTGAAGTTCTTCTAAATATGTACCCCTCGTTGGCTATGGAGGAAGGATGCACTCAGGACTAAAGATAACTGCCCTTGAGTTTAAAGATGTTATAATCTAGCAAGCAGTCTGTCCCAAGCCAGACTGTGACACTTGGCAGACGCAGAGGGAGGAGGGATTAATTAATTCTAATTTGAGAGAAGTGGTGTCAGAGGAGGCTTCATGGAAGAGGTGACATTTAAGTGTACCTAAAAGATGAGCAGGGATTTTACTGGCAAGAACATTTCAAGAATGGCCTTCATCTAATATGTGGAAGAAAAATAATTTACTCTTCCAGTGAGGGAATAATGTTCTACCTTAGACTCATTTTCATCCATGTTAGAGGAAAATCATTTTTTAATTTTAAAAGACTTCCAAAATGAAGGTAAAAATATTCGGAAGAGGGCAGTTGGAATAAACACATTTTAAAAAGGTAAAAAACCTCCCTGAGTAGAAAGCATTTTGTTTTATTCTAATCTCTTTGCTGCTTGCATCCCTCAAGTGAGCACTCCATTTAGATCTGTCGAATTTTCTGAATTCCACTGTGTGTTTGCACAAAATTCTTAGAGTGTAAAACAAAGAAATTTTGTGCCTTAGAGCATCTTTTTCAGTCCACAGACAGCACATTGGTGGGAAGAATTAGCTGTTAGTATTAATAGTAGTAAAACACAATAATTATAATATGCATTGTTTGCTAATTTTCACTGATGGACTTGTATTAGTCTGTTTGGGCTGCCATAACAAAATACCACAGACTGGGCAGCACAGACAACAGAACTGTATTTCTCACAGTTCTGAAGACTGAAGTCCAAGATCAAGGTGCCAGCAGGGTTGGTTTCTGGGGAGGACCCTTCCTGGCTTGTAGACTGCCTATCACTCTGTCCTACAATGGCCTTTCCTCTGTGCACTTGCAGAGAGAGAGACAGAGAGGTCTCCAGTGTCTCTTCCTTTTCTTATAAGAACACAAATCCTATCAGATTAGGGGCCCACACATATAATCTCATTAACCTTAATTACCTCCTTAAAAGCCTATCTCCAACTACAGTTACATTCAGGGATTAGAGCTTCAACATATGAATTTGGGAGAAACAAAATTCAGCCTATAACAAGACAAGACTGTGATTTCCGTGAAGCTACAGCGCCTATGAAAGTGGAAACTCAGGTCTCCATGTGCCAATACCTATGGGGTGGACCAGGTTACCTCTCTTAGATGTGGAACTTGTTCTCTCTTGCATTGCTTTTTCATAAAACATGTATCAATATCTCTTGTCCTTTCAGTATGAAGACAGGTAGATGCTTTAATTGACGATTTAAGAAAATCTGTATGAACGTCAACAATTATACTGTGCTTTCAGGAGCTAATTAAGTGTATTTGGCTATTTTACCACATACAAAGTGGCCAGAATGCTGTGCTTTTATTATTCTGCTTCTGCTATTCACGGTCTTTCTTGTTTCCTTGTCTGTAGCTTTAAGTATACTTACTGCTTCTAACAGGCCATTATCATCATTTTAGAAAATCAAAGGAGACATAAATTAGCATAGACTAATTAACACTTCATTTTTTAGCTTATCCAAAAAATGATGTCAATTCCCTCTACAAACTCTTAATCTCACTCTGACCTCAAGGGAGCCCTCCTTGAATCAGACACAGAAAAATATTGTCCTAAATAGGGCCACCATAACACTATGCCTCCTCCTCTTCCTACAAAATAGAACCTAGAGTAGAAAAAGAAAAGGAATTATAGAAAATGTTGAATGAGGCCAATTTTCCTTTGTCTCATTGGCTGGTTTGCTTCTATGCTAAATGGGTTCACCTTCTGTGTACAGGCACCATCATCTTTGAAGCAATAACCATAATTGCCATTTGCTGAATGCCTACTCTGTCCCAGGAATTTTATGTAATCTATCTCTTTTAAGCCTTATCAGCCTCTTATTTAAAAATTAACAGCCACTATTTATAGGTGAGGAAACTCATGCTTAGAGTGAATAAGTAAGAAGGTTGCCCAGTGCTATGGACCTAAAGAATGGGAAAGTCAAGTGAGACATAGCACCTATGTCCTTTGCATGACACCTTGCAGAGCCAGTGTGGGTCTGCAGTTAGCAAGCATCTAGCCTCTCATCCAAGGGAAAGTGTAAAGGAGTCTTGGGATCTGTAGTATTCCTGGGCAGTTCACAATGATTTGTTATCTGTCTGCACTCATTTCAGAGTAAAGCAAAGAGAATTTCTTTCCTGCTCCAAAGACAGACCCAGCCCCAGGTTAGCCTCAGCCTTGTATATATTAAGCTAATAAATGTTTCCCTGTCTCTTTTCCTGCTGTAGTTGTTAGTGCATTTTTCTTCATTTGCTAAATGTTTAATGTATTTTCATTTTCAAACCCTTTCCATAAGGCTAGTGGCCAGTGGTCCTTTCCTTATTTCCCCTGGGCTGTTGTATTTCCCCAAATTGTTCATCATATGAGATAGTGGAAAGAATCTGTAATGGGGGCTCAGAAGACTGGGTTCTCACTTTGGCCCTCCCCAGACTTGTGTGACCCTGGCCAAGTCCCTTCCACTCTCTGAGCTTCAGCATCCTTTTCTGTAAAGTGAAGAATTGGGTTTTAGAATCTCTAAGATCTAAGATCAGCTCATCCCTCTGCCAGTCCCACTACATGGCGATCTGCACAACCTCCTCTGTTGTGAGCAAGTGTGTGTGAGATACTACTTCCTTCATAATTATCTTCCCAAAAGGAAACATCTCCCACTGGCCCTCTACCTTAGAAAAGATGAGGGTTTAGTTTATTATTCAAACTCCCAGAATCCTTCCATATCAGTGTTTAACATTCATTTATTTAAGTAACAATTAATTAACTAACAATGTGGTAGAAACTAGAGACTCAAAGATGAGCAAGACACAAACCTTGCCCTCAGGTACACAGACAGGCAAATAGAGGAAATTCAGAGGAGGGAACCTCTCTTCCCATGGCAGGTGCCAACATTAAGGAAATTCTTCCAGAAGAGGCCATAGTGAAACTTAGTCCTTAAAGCTAATTATTAAAGTGTTTATGAGCCCAGGTTCTACACTCAAACAGATCTAAGATCAATCCTGGTTTAAATAATCAGTAGCCATATGACCTTAAACAAGTTATGTAACCTCTTTATGCCTCTCTTTTCTTCATCTGTAAAATGGGAATTGCAACACTAAATTCATAGGATTGTTAGGAAGAGCAAATGATATATATTTATTAAAAGCATATAAGCATGTGCCAGGAACTAAGCTAGATTCCAAGAATAGTGTGTTAAAAATATTTTTTAAAAATATATATAATATGCATATAAATATATATATGAAATATATATATATGTATGAGAAATCAAAAAGTCTCAGGCACTATCCTAAGCACAGTGCATGTATTCATTCATTTAGTATTCACTACTATTTATGAGGTAGGCACTATTATTATCTATTATTTTCCCTATTTTAGAGATGAGGAAACAGGCCCAGAAAGAATACGTGATTAGCTCAAGCTGAGAGAAGTGTTTATTTAAAAATCTTCCACTGTAATTGTAACAGAGAAGAACAAATCTGATTCCATATTGCATCTGTTTCTTTTACTTTAACCTTTGTATTCTATTGCTTTTGCTACAAGTTAATCACTAAAGGGATGTTGCCTATAGCTTAAAGTATACATAATGGCCCATCTCCAGGAACCCTGATAAGCTAAAATACCTTTGGTTAACTCACAGGAAGCATCCTGACCAGACTCACTTGTGAATGACTACAGGACAGAAGAAATTAACACATCCCCTCTGGAGTCTGGCCAGAACCAGGAAATATTTGCAACAACCTATTGCCTTTTTACTTTACCTCCTCACCTCCCCCTCTTTGTTCTATTAAAAAAACTAGCATCTAAACCTGGGCAAGATGGTTCTTTGGGACGCTAGTAGGCCATCTTCTCCATCCACTGCTTCCTGAAGAAAGTCACTATTCCTTGCCCCAACAATTTGTCTCTCGATTTGTTGGCCTGTCATGTGGTGAGCAGTATGAGCTTGGACTCATATGTTATCCATGTTATATAACATATGTTATATGTTATCCATATAACATATGTTATATGTTATCCATATAACATAATTATGGATCTGACTATTTCTCCTTTTATTTCTGTCAGTTTCTTGTTCATATGTTTCTGAAGCTATGTTATTAGGTATATACAAATTAAAATTGTGATATCTTATTGGTGGATTTACCCCACCCTTTGGTATAGTTACAAAAATCTTTGTTTATCAATACTCTTTATCGGCAACCTACTTTGCCTGATATTACTACAGCAATACTAGCATTCTTATGATAAATATTTATTTGGTATAACTTCTTCCATACTTTTTACTCAAAAAATTTTAAGTCCTTATATTTAAGATTCATCTTTTATAAAGCACCTATAGCTGAATATCCAGCTTGAGATGTTTTCACTTTTTATTGGAATATTTATTCTGATTACATTTAATGTGATAATGTGCTTATTGATATATTTGGTTAAAGTCTACTATCCTCCAATTTGTTTTCACTTTATCCTTTGTATTTTTTGTCTTTTTATACGGTCTTCTTTGGATTTATGATGTATCCTTTTATTATATCATTTTTCCTTTCTATTAGTGTGTAAAGCATGCATTAAAAGTTTCTTTTCCTTACAGTTATTTTACAGATTACAACATATATCCTCACTTATCATTCTTCTATAAATTAGTACTTTTATCACTTAGGGAATTCAAGAACTTTAGAACACTTGAACTAAATTTGCCTTCATTTTCATTTTTGTGCTACTGTTGTTATGAACTTTAATCCTATATATATGTTAAATATAATAAATAGTTACTACCGTTTTATACAGTCTATATTAATTTAGATTCACCATGCACATTTACCCTTTCCATTACTTTTTAATCCATTTTGCATTTCCATACTTCTATTTGAGACCATTTTCCTTTTGTAAGAATAACTCACTTCAGTATTTCCTTTTGGTAGATTTACTGGCAATGAATAATCTCAATAAGTTTCTTTGAAAATATCTTAATTTCCCCTTTATTTTAGAAGAATATTTCCATTGTGATTATAATTGTGCACTGACAATTATTTTCTCTTAACATTATAAAATGTTCATCCCATTATCTTCTTGCTTCTGTCAGTTATTTCTCACCAAATTTATTAGTATACTCAATACAATTCTAATCAAAATTCCAGCAGGTTTCTTTTGTAGAAATCAGTGAGGTGATTCTAATATTTATGTGGAAATAAAATAATAAAGGATCTAAAATAGGCAAAATAACTTTGAAAATGAAGAACAAAATTGAGAGAGGTAAACTACCTGATTTCAAGACTTACTGCAAAGCTTCAGTATTCAAAACAGTTTAGTATTGGCTAAAAGACTGACATACAGATCAAGGTAAGAGAAGAGTGAATACAGATATAGATCTACACATGTGTGGTCAATGGATTTCTGACAAGATGTCAAGGCAATTCAATGAGGAATGTCATTTCAACAAATGGTGCTGAATCAACAAGATACCCATAAAGAAGCAAACATCAACTCTTCCTCCATATACAAAATGTACTCAAAACAGAACATAGAACTAAATGTAAAACCTAAAACTATAAAACTTCTAAAAGGAAGCATAGGAGAAAATGTTTGCAGCCTTGGGGGAAGGCAAAGTTTTCTTAGATAGAACACAAGCAACATGAACCATAAAGGAAAGAAATGATAAATCATATATCATCAAAATTTTAAAGTTTTGCTCTTCAAGATATCTCATTAAGAAAATCAAAAGGCGAGTCACACACCATGATAAAATATTTGCAACACATATACCAAGGGATATTTTCAAGAATATGTAGTAAATTTTTACAAATCAATAACAAGAAGACAAACAACCCATTAAGAAAATGGGCAGGACGAGGGGAAGATGGCGAAAGAGTAAGACGTGGAGATCACCTTCCTCCCCGCAGATACACCAGAAATACATCTACACATGGAACAACTCCTACAGAACACCTATTGAACATTGGCAGAAGACCTCAGACCTCCCAAAAGGCAAGAAACCCCCCACGTACCTGGGTAGGGCAAAAGAAAAAAGAATAAACAGAGACAAAAGGATAGGGACGGGCCCTGCACCAGTGGGAGGGAGCTGTGAAGGAGGAAAGGTTTCCATACACTAGAAGCCCCTTCGCGGGCAGAGACTGTGGATGGTGGAGGGGGTAGCTTCAGAGCCGCAGAGGAGAGCACAGCCACAGGGGTGTGGAGGGCAATGCGGAGAGATTCCCGCACAGAGGATCGTTGCTGACTGGCACTCACCAGCCCGAGAGGATTGTCTGCTCACCCGCTGAGGTGGGCGGGGCTGCGAGTTGAGGCTCGGGCTTCAGTTGGAGCCCAGGGAGAGGACTGGGGTTAGCGGCATGAACACAGCCTGAAGGGGTTGGTGCACTACAGCTAGCCGGGAGCGGTTCCGGGAAAAGTCTGCAGCTGCCAAAGAGGCAAGAGACTTTTTCCTCCCTCTTTGTTTCCTGGTGCGTGAGGAGAGGGGATTAAGAGCACTGCTTAAAGGAGCTCCAGAGATGGGCACGAGCCGCGGCTAAAAGTGCGCACCCCAGAAACGGGCATGAGATGCTAAGGCTGCTGCTGCTGCCACCAAGAACCCTGTGTGCAAGCACAGGTCACTATCCAAACCCCTCTTACGGGGAGCCTGTGCAGCCCGCCACTGCCAGGTTCCCAGGATCCAGGGACAACTTCCCCGGGAGAATGCACGGCACACCTCAGGCTGGTGCAACGTCATGCCGGCCTCTGCCACCACAGGCCTGCCCCACACTCCATGCCCCTCCCTCCCCCCCACAGCCTGACTGAGCCAGAACCCGTGAATTAGCAGCTCCTTTAACCCCGTCCCCGTCTGAGTGAAAAAGAGACGCCCTCCTGGGACCTACACGCAGAGGTGGGGCCAAATCCAAAGCTGAGCCCCTGGGAGCTGTGAGAACAAAGAAAAGAAAGGGAAATCTCTCCCAGCAGCCTCAAAAGCAGTGGATTAAAGCTCCACAATCAACTTGATGTACCCTGCATCTGTGGAATACCTGAATAGACAATAAATCATCTGAAATTGAGGAGGTGGACTTTGAGAGCAAGATTTATGATTTTTTCTCCTTTTCCTCTTTTTGTGAGTGTATATGTGTATGCTTCTGTGTGAGATTTTTTCTGTATAGCTTTGCTTCCACCATTTGTTCTAGGGTTCTATTGGTCCTTTTATTTTTTCTTTTTAAAAATTTTTTTCTTAATAATTAATTTTAATAACTTTATTTTATTTTACTTTATCTTCTTTATTTCTTTCGTTTTTCATTCCTTCCCTCCTTCCTTCCTCCTCCCACTGTCCCTCCCTCACTCCCACCCTCCTTTCTTTCCTTCTTTTCTTCTTTCATCCTTCCGTCCTTCCTTCCCTCCTTTCTTTCTTTCTTTCTTTCTTCCTATTTCTACTAACTCTTTCTCTCTACTTTTTCTCCCTTTAATTCTGAGCTGTGTGAATAAAAGGCTCTTGGTCAGTGTTGTGCCTCTGAGGTGGGAAAGCCAACTTCAGGACACTGGTCCACACGAGACCTCCCAGCTCCACATAATATCAAATGGTGAAAATCTCCCAGAGATCTCCATCTCAATGCCAGCACCCAGCTTCACTCAACGAACAGCAAGCCACAGTGCTGGACACCCTATTCCAAATAACTAGCAAAACAGGAACACAACACCACCCATTAGCAGAGAGGCTGCCTAAAATCATAATAAGTCCACAGACACCCCAAAACACACCACGAGACGTGGACCGGCCCACCAGAGAGACAACATCCAGCCTCATCCGCCAGAACACAGGCACTAGTCCCCTCCACCAGGAAGCATACACAACCCCCTGAACCAACATTAGCCACTGGGGACAGACACCAAAAACAATGGGAACTACGAACCTGCAGCCTAAAAAAAGGAGACCCCAAACACAGTAAGATGAGCAAAATGAAAAGACAGAAACACACACCGCAGATGAAGGAGCAAGATAAAAACCCAGCAGACCTAACAAATGAAGAGGAAATAGGCAGTCTACCTGAAAAAGAATGCAGAATAATGATAGTAAAGATGATCCAAAATCTTGGAAATAGAATAGACAAAATGCAAGAAACATTTAACAAGGACCTAGAAGAACTAAAGATGAAACAAACAACAATGAGCAACAAAATAAATGAATTAAAAATACTCTAGATGTGATCAATAGCAGAATAACTGAGGCAGAAGAACGGATAAGTGACGTGGAAGCTAAAATAGTGGAAATAACTACTGCAGAGCAGAATAAAGAAAAAAGAATGAAAAGAACAGAGGACAGTCTCAGAGATCTGGGACAACATTAATCACACTAACATTCGAGTTATAGGGGTTCCAGAAGAAGAAGAGATAAAGAAAGGGACTGAGAAAATATTTGAAGAGATTATAGTTGAAAACTTCCCTAATACAGGAAAGGAAATAGTTAATCAAGTCCAGGAAGCACAGAGAGTCCCATACAGGATAAATCCAAGGAGAAATACGCCAAGACACATATTAATAAAACTGTCAAAAATTAAACACAAAGAAAGCATATTAAAAGCAGCAAGGGAAAAACAACAAATAACACACAAGGGAATCCCGAAAAGGTTAACAGCTGATCTTTCAGCAGAAACTCTGCAAACCAGAAGGGAGTGGCAGGACATATTTAAAGTGATGAAGGAGAAAAATCTGCAACCAAGATAACTCTACCCAGCAAGGATCTCATTCAGATTTGATGGAGAAATTAAAAACTTTACAGACAAGCAAAAGCTGAGAGAGTTCAGCACCACCAAACCAGCTTTACAACAAATGCTAAAGGAGCTTCTCTAGGCAAGAAACACAAGAGAAGGAAAAGACCTACAATAACGAACCCAAAACAATTTAGAAAATGGGAATAGGAACATACATATCAATAATTACCTTAAATGTAAATGGACTAAATGCTCCCAGCAAAAGACACAGATTGGCTGAATTGATACAAAAACAAGACCCATATATATGCTGTCTACAAGAGACCCACTTCAGACCTAGAGACACATACAGATTGAAAGTAAGAGGATGGAAAAAGAATTCCATGCAAATGGAAACCAAAAGAAAGCTGAAGTAGCAATTCTCATATCAGACAAGATAGACTTTAAAATAAAGACTATTACTAGAGACAAAGAAGGACACTACATAATGATCAAGGGATTGATCCAAGAAGAAGATATAACAATTGTAAATATTTATGCACCCAACATAGGAGCACCACAATACAAAAGGCAAATACTAACAGCCATAAAAGGGGAAATCGACAGTAACACAATCATAATAGGGGACTTTAACACCCCACTTTCACCAATGGACAGCTCATCCAAAATGAAAATAAATAAGGAAACACAAGCTTTAAATGATACATTAAAAAAGATGGACTTAATTGATATTTATAGAACACTCTATCAAAATACAACAGAATACACATTGTTCTCAAGTGCTCATGGAACATTCTCCAGGATAGATCATATCTTGGGTCATAAATCAAGCCTTGGTAAATTTAAGAAAATTGAAATTCTATCCAGTATCTTTTCTGACCACAACACTATGAGACTAGATATCAATTACAGGAAAAGGTCTGTAAAAAATACAAGCACATGGAGGCTAAACAATACACTACTTAATAATGAAGTGATCACTGAAGAAATCAAAGAGGAAATCAAAAAATACCTAGAAACAAATGACAATGGAGACACGATGACCCAAAACCTATGGGATGCAGCAAAAGCAGTTCTAAGAGGGAAGTTTATAGCAATACAAGCCCACCTTAAGAAGCAGGAAACATCTCGAATAAACAACCTAACTTTGCACCTAAAGCAATTAGAGAAAGAAGAACAAAAAACCCCAAAGTTAGCAGAAGGAAAGAAATCATAAAAATCAGATCAGAAATAAATGAAAAAGAAACGAAGGAAACGATAGGAAAGATCAATAAAACTAAAAGCTGGTTCTTTGAGAAGATAAACAAAATAGATAAACCACTAGCCAGACTCATCAAGAAAAAAAGGGAGAAGACTCAAATCAATAGAATTAGAAATGAAAAAGGAGAGGTAACAACTGACACTGCAGAGATAAAAGAGATCATGAGAGATTACTACAAGCAACTCTATGCCAATAAAATGGACAATCTGGAAGAAATGGACAAATTCTTAGAAATGCACAACCTGCCAAGACTGAATCAGGAAGAAATAGAAAATATGAACAGACCAATCACAAGCACTGAAATTGAAACTGTGATTAAAAATCTTCCAACAAACAAAAGCCCAGGACCAGATGGCTTCACAGGCGAATTCTATCGAACATTTAGAGAAGAGCTAACACATATCCTTCTCGAACTCTTCCAAAATATAGCAGAGGGAAGAACACTCCCAAGTTCATTCTACGAGGCCGCCATCACATTGATACCAAAACCAGACAAGGATGTCACAAAGAAAGAAAACTACAGGCCAATATCACTGATGAACATAGATGCAAAAATCCTCAACAAAATTCTAGCAAACAGAATCCAACAGCACATTAAAAAGATCATACACCATGATCAAGTGGGATTTATTCCAGGAATGCAAGGATTCTTCAATATATGCAAATCTATCAATGTGATAAACCATATTAACAAATTGAAGGAGAAAAACCATATGATCATCTCAATAGATGCAGAGAAAGTTTTCGACAAAATTCAACACCAAGTTATGATAAAAACCCTGCAGAAAGTAGGCATAGAGGGAACTTTCCTCAACATAATAAAGGCCATATATGACAAACCCACAGCCAGCATCATCCTCAATTGTGAAAAACTGAAAGCATTTCCACTAAGATCAGGAACAAGACAAGGTTGCCCACTCTAACCACTCTTATTCAACATAGTTTTGGAAGTTTTAGCCACAGCAATCAGGGAAGAAAAGGAAATAAAAGGAATCCAAATCGGAAAAGAAGAAGTAAAGCTGTCACTGTTTGCAGATGACATGATACTATATATAGAGAATCCTAAAGATGCCACCGGAAAACTACTAGAGCTAATCAATGAATTTGGTAAAGTTGCAGGGTACAAAATTAATGCACAGAAATCTCTGGCATTTCTATACACTAATGATGAAAAATCTGAAAGTGAAATCAAGAAAACACTCCCTTATACCATTGCAACAAAAAGAATATATTATCTAGGTGTACTCCTACCTAAGGAGACAAAAGACCTGTATGCAGAAAATTATAAGACACTGATGAAAGAAATTAAAGATGATATAAATAGATGGAGAGATATACCATGTTCTTGGATTGGAGGAATGAACATTGTGAAAATGATTCTACTACCCAAAGCAATCTACAGATTCAATGCAATCCCTGTCAAACTACCACTGGGATTTTTCACATAAATAGAACAAAAAATTTCACAATTTGTATGGAAACACAAAAGACCCCGAATAGCCAAAGCAATCATGAGAACGTAAAACAGAGCTGGAGGAATCAGGCTCCCTGACTTCAGACTATACTACAAAGCTACAGTCATCAAGACAGTATGGTACTGGCACAAAAACAAAGATAGAACAATGGAACAGGATAGAAACCCCAGAGGTAAACTCACACACATATGGTCACCTTATCTTTGATAAAGGAGGCAGGAATGTACAGTGGAGAAAGGACAGCCTCTTCAATAAGTGGTGCTGGGAAAACTGGACAGGTACATGTAAAAGTATGAGATTAGATCACTCCTTAATACCATACACAAAAATAAACTCAAAATGGATTAAAGACCTAAATGTAAGGCCAGAAACTATCAAACTCTTAGAGGAAAACATAGGCAGAACACTCTATGACATAAATCACAGCAACATCCTTTTTGACCCACCTCCTAGAGAAATGGAAATAAAAACAAAAATAAACAAATGGGACCTAATGAAACTTCAATGCTTTTGCACAGCAAAGGAAACCATAAACAAGACCAAAAGACAACCCTCAGAATGGGAGAAAATATTTGCAAATGAAGCAACTGACAAAGCATTAATTTCCAAAATTTACAAGCAGCTCATTTAGCTCAATAACAAAAAAACAAAGAACCCAATCCAAAATGGGCAGAAGACCTAAATAGACACTTCTCCAAAGAGGATATACAAACTGCCAACAAACACATGAAAGAATGCTCAACATCATTAATCATAAGAGAAATGCAAATCAAAACTACAAAGAGGTATCATCTCACACCAGTCAGAGTGGCCATCATCAAAAAATCTAGAAACAATAAATGCTGGAGAGAGTGTGGAGAAAAGGGAACACTATTGGACTGCTGGTGGGAATGTGAATTGGTACAACCACTATGGAGAACAGTATGGAGGTTCCTTAAAAAACTACAAATAGAACTACCATATGACCCAGCAATCCCACTACTGGGCATATACCCTGAGAAAACCATAATTCAAAAAGAGTTATGTACCAAAATGTTCATTGCAGCTCTATTTACAATAGCCCAGAGATGGAAACAACCTAAGTGCCCATCATCGGATGAATGGATAAAGCAGATGTGGCACATATATACAATGGAATATTACTCAGCCATAAAAAGAAACAAAATTGAGCTATTTGTGATAAGGTGGATAGACCTAGAGTCTGTCATACAGAGTGAAGTAAGTCAGAAAGAACAAGACAAATACTGTATGCTAACACATATATATGGAATTTAAGAAAAAATAATGTCATGAAGAACCTAGGGGTGAGACAGGAATAAAGACACAGACCAACTAGAGAACAGACTTGAGGATATGGGGAGGGGGAAGGGTGAGCTGGGACAAAGTGAGAGAGCGGCATGGACATATATACACTACCAAACGTAAAGTAGATAGCTAGTGGGAAGCAGCCGCATAGCACAGGGAGATCAGCTCGGTGCTTTGTGATCGCCTGTAGGGGTGTGATAGGCAGGGTGGGAGGGAGGGAGATGCAAGAGGGAAGAGATATGGGAACATATGTATAACTGATTCACTTTGTTATAAAGCAGAAACTAACACACCATTGTATAGCAATTATACCCCAATAAAGATGTTAAAAAAAGAAAAAGGAAAGGAAAATGGGCAGAATAAAATAGATAACTAATAAGAACTTGCTGTATAAACATATAAATTAAGTAAAATTCAAAAATTCAATAAAAAAGGGAAAATAGGCAGAGATTTAAACAGGTACTTCATGAATTAAGACATATTAACTGTCAATAAACATTTGAAAATATTATCAACATCTTTAGGTATCCAGGATATTAAAATTAAAATCAAATCCATTAGGAAAGCTGAACAGTGGCAGGGCAGGAATAAATACACAGACGTAGAGAACAGACTTGAGGGCACGGTAGTGGGTTGGGGTGGGGCGGGGACAGGGGAAGCTTGGATGAAGTGAGAGAATAGCACTGATGTATATACACTACCAAATGTAAAATGGATGGCTAGTGGGAAACCACTGCATAGCACAGGGAGATCAGCTTGGTGCTTTGTGACCAGCTAGAAGGATGGGATAGGGAGGTTGGGTTAGGGAGGATGAGAGGGAGGCTCAAGAGGAAGGGGATATTGGGACATATGTATACATATAGCTGATTCACTTTGTTGTACAGCAGAAACTAACACAATATTGTAAAGCATTTATACTCCAATAAAGATGTGAAAACAAAAACTTACCAAGTGTTGGTGAGAATTTAGAACAGCTAGAACTCTGTTTCACTGCTGTTGGAAATACAAAATGGTACAACCACTTTAGAAAACAGTTTGGCAGTTTCTTTAAAAATATATATATATGTGTATATCATATATATATCATATATATTATATATATGTATGTATCATAAAATCCAACCACTCTACTACTAGGTATTTACTCAAGAAAATCAAAAACATATGTCCACAAAGACTTTTTCACAAATCTTCATAGCAGCTTTCCTTGTAATAGGCAAAAACTGAAAATAGCCCAAATATCCATCAACAGGTGAATGGGTAAACAAACTGGAATAATCAAGCAATGAAACATTCTCAGCAATGAAATGGGATTAACTATTTACACATTTCATACATACAACATGAATGAATCTCAAATTTTCTATGCTGAGTAAAACAAGCCACGCAAAAGAGTACACACTATATTGTTCCATCCATAGAAAAAGTTATAGACTATCTAAACTAATTTATAGTGACAGAAAACAAATCAGCTGTTGCCTGGGGATGGGGTAGAGGGAGGACTGGATTACAAAGGGACACAAGGAACTTTTCAGAGTAACAGAAATGTTTAGAATCTTTATCGTGGTGATGGTTTCACTAGTATATACATATGTCAAAACTGATCTAATTGTACACTTTAAATATGTGCGATGTAGTGTACTTTAATTAAGCTTCAATAGTTTTTTTTAATCAGCCATCAGCCTTATTGTTCCTTTAAAAATAATATGAATTTTTTTCATCTGACTGCTTTCGAGATTTTCTCTTTTTCTTTGGAGTTTCAGCAGTTTGCTATGAAGTGTTCAAGAAACATACACCAAAATTGCTTGTATTGATACTTCTTGAAGTTTATAGATTTCTTCAGTTTCGTGGCTTAATGTCTTTTATAAGTTTTGGACAATTCTTAGCCCATAGTTCTTCAAATATTCCTTTTCCTCTATCTTCTCTTCATATCCAACTGGGTTTCTAAATATGCATATGTGAGACCCTTTCTCCATGTTTCATATTCCTTTGTGCTTTTCTCTACATTTTCCACTTTTTTCTGTCTATTTCTGATCTTTTCTACTAATTTTTCTTCCCATTATTTACTCTTTCTGTGTCCAACCTGCTGTTAAAACTATTAATTTCTGAATTTCAATAATTATATTTTTCACTGTAAACTTCTTTTTTACTATTTTCTAGATTGTCTTCTCTGATGAAATTTTCTGTATTAGGAGTCTAGAGGGATTTTGTATTCTACAAGATGCCTGTCTTAGCTCGAGATGCTATAACAAAATACCATAGACCAGGTGGCTTAAACAACAGAAATCTGTTTCTCATAGTTATGGAGGCTGAGAAGTCCAAGATCAAGGTACTGACAGATTCAGTTCTTGATGAAGACCCTCTTTCTGACTGGCAGATGGCTGCTTTCTCCCTTTTTCCTCACATGGTGCAGAGAGGAAGCTCTGGTGTCTCCTCCTCTCCTTATAAAGGCACTAACCTCATCATGAGAGCACCACCCTCATGACTTTATCTAAACTTAATTACCTCCCAAAGGCTCTACCTCCAAATATTATCACATTAGGGGTTAGAGCTTCAATACATGAATTCTTGGGGACAAAAACATTCAGTCCCTAGCAAAGCCCTTAACATGTAATCCTAAATTGTTTTACTGCTTAGCCAGAGGGTTGTTTTACTGCTATGTGCTTAATTCATTCCAAGTGGGAGTAAATCAGGATACTCCTAACTAATCTTGCTTTCTCATTGCTAATTCTCCAGTGAAGTTCTCTGGAAAGTGTTGTCATAGTACACTTTTTTTCTTATAGCAAAAATGATTAACCATTTTGCATATAAAAATGATTTTCACTATCTCACGTCCTCAAATCCTTTGATTTACCCTCATTTTACTGGATTTAAGCAGACCCATGCACATTTTAGACCCAGCCTGGGGGAAAAATGTAGTCTAAGACTTAGTAGATAGGAATTATTAGTCTCAACTCCACTACCTACTAGCTTTTGGCCCTAAGCAAGTCAAATTTCCCTTCCTACCTTATAAGAGCATTTTAGGATACAAAGGATGTAAAATTGCATTGTAAAATCTAAAATACTCTAAATAAATATTCCATAAATATTTTAATTAATACCAAGTAACACAGTCTGATATAACAAGCTATGTGACCTTAGCAAAATTTGGGGATCCAGGATTCAAACATAGATATCTGGCACCAAAGCTAATGATCTCAGCCATTACATCATACTACTTTTTTTTTAATTTATTTATTTTTGGCTGCCTTGGGTCTTTGCTGCATGCGGGCTTTCACTAGTTGCAGCGAGCGGAGGCTACTCTTCATTGTGGTGCACGGGCTTCTCATTGTGGTGGCTTCTCTGGTTGTGGAGCATGGGCTCTAGGCACGCGGGCTTCAGTAGTTGTGACACATAGGCTCTAGACCACAGGCTCAGTAGTTGTGGCACACGGGCTTAGTTGCTCCGTGGCATGTGGGATCTTCCCAGACCAGGGCTCGAACTCGTGTCCCCTGCATTGGCAGGTGGATTCTTAACCACTTCCCCACCAGGGAAGCCCCCATACTACTTCTTATTGAAAAAATTCTACGAGACAAGATGTGGTACTTTTCCAGATGCATGCTACAGGGAATATGTAACAATTGACCTGATGTGGGACCATAATAAACTGAAAACAACTTAAGCAAACAGTTAAAAAATATTTTTTATATTAAATTTACTTCATTCAATAGTACCCTCCTCTTTTTTCCACTTCTGTTATTATTGACCTTTCCTCTTGTTCTCTTTTACATTCTAGCCTTGCCCATCCAATCTGAAAACACAACTCTGGTACTATCTTGGTTTCAACCTAAACTTCCTTTTTGCTTTGAACAGAATCAGGTTCTTTTCCTAAAAACAGAAACTATGTGAGAGGAGAGAAAGATAAGAAAGAAAGGGGTAGAAAGTAAATGTAGCAGAACTTCACCACTGGCAAATTTTCTCAAGAGTAAAAGTTCTGCAAGCCAACTCCTGACTGCTGACCCAGTCATCCCACTTATACATCAAAACAGGTTGGAGGAAGTAAATGAGGGTGGTAAGGAGAAGGCATGTTTGCAGGTGTAAGAGAAATAGATTTGCCCAGAAGTGACTGGTCACAGAGGTTAAAAACCAGGTAAGGGTATATCTATTTCTGTGATTCAAAGATATATCTGCAAGTAGTGATTTTTAAGTTATTAATTTGAATATGTTACAGGGAATTGTGCTCAATCCTGTTTCTCACAGCCTCCAAAAAACCAGACTGACTCTTATCCTGTGTTCACTCATTGACCTGGATCCCTGAGGCATGTGGGTCTGTGACATCTACAAACTTTGGTGAAATCTGTACACTTTACTTTCTTTTGAAGTTACCACTTTTGCAATTTGAATAGGATCATATTTTCTGCCCTGGCTCTGTTCTCTCCAACTCATAAACATTAGAATGTTACAATAACCCTTTTATAATACATAACCTACTATAGATACTTCACTTTTTCAATTGATCTAAGCCAAATATTAAGGTCAACTATTATAATTTACATACTGGCTTTTGAGAATGGATATAAAAAGCTCTTCAAAAGCCAAATGGGCCTCCCTGAGTTTCTTTGTGGTCCACTTGGTCATCAGTCTGTTCTGCAGTTTCACTAGTGTGTGTGTTGTGGTTACGACCCTTGCTATGAAGTCATGATGGGTACATTTTATACTCCACAAACTGCATAATAGCTTTAATCTGTTCAAAATAAGTATCTGATTGTGCCCAATCCAGTGAATTTTTCAGATGAAATGCCCCAAAGCACTAAGTCTCTGTCTTAAAAAAGCTCAAAATATGTACACATTTATATTATAAAGTTTACATGACTTAACATTGTGTACATGAAGAGGAAGTCTCTTTGTTTGCAATGACTCAGTGTCCAGCATTCCAAAGATAGGTAAACGAGTATCTATTGTGATGAGAGGCTCATGTTCTAGGGAAGCCCTAGGCAGGCTACTAGATTGCCTTACTGAATAGCAGCTATCTCTGCTCTCAGAAATAAAAGGGGAAAATAACCTATATATGAGTGTGGAGTCAGAAGCAAAGATGGAAGGATCCAGGTTTTTGTGGGATTCTTAGAAGATCTTCCAGTGCTCTTGGACATAATGCACTGTGGGATGAAAGGGGAGAGGTATGTGAAGGTGGCATTCAGGAAAATCCATTTTACCAAACACATAAAATCATTCTGTGTGTGCAGTCTAAAGGAAATGGAAGCCATATGTTTCTGATTCATTTACATGTAATCCATCAAAATATTATTTTGTAAGAGATATTTAATGTCCGAGAAACCTGCCAAGCCTTCTTATAAACGTTTTTTCCAAAGGACCAGCTGCATTGAGGCAGCTGTATAAGAAGTTATCCTTGAAAAATGGAACTGGTTTCAAAGTCCCAAGCACATTTTAAACTTCTCAAGGGCAGCCTAGCATAATAGAAATAGCACAGGCTTTAGAGTTGAACAGACTCCGATTTAAAATCTGGTTTACTTCTTACTAACCAACACAAAAATATATTTCTAGCTATTTATTTGTTTGTTTAGTGTCTAATTTGTGCTAGACAGAAGACATTGAATTAGGGATACAATACTTGATAAGTAGAATAAACAATATCTCCTTGTCATTAATATAGTTAATCAATTTATCTGAGCCTATATTTTCTTATTCTGAGAAATGGAGCTAGTAATGCTCATCTTAAATGGTGCTCAAGAAAATCTTTTATCATGAAACACAATGCCTGGCAAGCAAGACACACTCAAGAAAAGGAGTTGTCTTTCATTTTCAACCTGTTTCCATTTAAACCACCTTTGCTCTTCAGTCTATCTGTACACACACCCTTACGTGAGATCCTGGTCCTCTAGCACCCACAAAGACCACAATCGTTGGAATGCCTCGCATACATTTACCACAAGATAAAAGTGGCATCTTTCTCAGAAGAGTAAAGCAATATACTTTAGACTAGAACTAAATGGCAATTTGTATCAAGGATAGTGGAAAACAGCATGAACTTTGGAATAGGGACAAACTGAACTTGAATTTTTGATTTTCCATTGACAACGTTTTACCCTGGTCAAGTTTCTGAGCTTCAGTTTCTACATCTGTAAAATGGGATTAAAGTGACCTAATATGTACTGTTGCTGTGACAAATTAAACAGAATAGTAAATGGAAGGTGCCTAGCCCAATAATGGCAGATCTTATGACTTCCATAAAAAGTAAATCAAAATGTTTCATTTCAAGGGTTTAATATTCAAAACCACAGTGCTACAATCTTCTTGGTAGATCATAACCTGTTTAACACTTAAACTGTAAGCCATCTGATAAACTCAACAATTTTACCCACGAAATGTACATACTTACACTCATTGAGTGTCTTGCAGTTGCCCTAGGTTAAACCTCTATAATGAGAATGCAAATACATAATATATGGTTTGCTATTCTTCCAGTACAGACATGACTAATCTATCACAGAAAACTTTTCCACTAAGCATAAGCCGACTCAAAATTCTTTCCTCAGCACTTCACGCAGCCACTACAAATGACCTGGAACCGGCAAGCATTTGCATCCCTGATATAATTCATCAAACAGTTTGCATGATCCACTCTCCTGAAACTTCAGGTATATGCAACAGACATTTATTAAGCACTTACTACGTACCTGGGCAAAGAGTTATAGAAATAAGTAAGCTATGACCCTGTCCATCAGGTGCACTACAAGGCAGAATAAATAATTGCTAAATAGAAATATGAATTGCTATAGAGAAGAGGAGTATTAAACAACTGAAGGAAAGGAGAATTAATTTTTTATTTGTTCACTCTATCCAGAGTGCCTAGAATAGAACTAGTAAATCATAAAGATCAAAAACGGTTTGTTAAGCAAAGAAATGAGAATGAATTTGCGGAGCCCCTATTGTGTTCATTTGATATTTGTTCATTTACAAAACAATGCACACTAAGTGGGAAAGTTGGGGGACATCAAAAGGAGGGCAGCACTTGAGCTGAATTTTGAAGGATAAGACACTTTCTGCCAGAGAGAAGAAGGAAGACATTCCTAGCAGAAAAAATGACCTGAACAAACACAAATGAGTATGAAAATTCACAGCCTAAGGATGCTTTATATTTTTACAGATTTGGAGCATATGACTAACCCCAGCAACCTCCTAAGTTTGGACAGACAGAAAAGAACAATACCTGTGGCCAAGTGGAATAGAGAGCTAGGTCTAAGGAAGCTGGTGAAAGATGCCAAAGAAAGAAGCTGCTCTTCCTTGTTTTCTGGACCTCACTCATGCTATTTTCCCAGCAGTCACTGCTGCCTGCTTGATCATTAGCACCCGAACATCTTGTTTGTTTCCACCAGACGGAAGTAATATACAATTATGCAAATTATCTTAACTCTCAGTAAGGAATCACAGGCCAGTCAATAATGTTGATGCATTATAAAAGGGCAGCTCCTCCTGGAAGAAATAACATGAAGAGCCGATCATAAGCAAACATTTTGAAGCCTGCAGAGAACTGGTCCCTGCAGCACAATCTATTATCATATTTCCACATAATTAGTTTGTTTTCCACTTGAAATCAGAAAACGATTCGACATTGCCTTCCCTGCCTCAGGATGGAAAAGCATTTGCAGGAATTCTCCTGCGAAGGTTCATATGGTGAATAATTAGTGAGAATTAATCTGTGGAAATTAAAGTTTGGAATATTGTAGAACTCATGAATAGTACATGGGACAATTGGGTGGAGGAAAAGAAGAGCGGCCCTTCCGTGGTAGACAATCACAGATGACTGCTGGCAATCCATTTTTTAATCAGTGCAGCACAAGCCAGAGAGTTGAATATGGCTCCTGGCTGTGGAGAAATACTGTCATTTTACAGACAGGATAAAGAAACATTTCCAAAGAGCTTATCTCTGTGTCCATTTTCAGCAGATTTTATTTAGAAGGGATGCGCTGGAATGAGAGGGCTTTTCCCCAGTAGATGCTGATGACATTACTTTAATCTTTGCAATTGCCCTATGTTTTTGACTTTATTATCCCCATTTTACTGACAGGGAAACTGGGACTTAAAGAGGCACAGTGATTGACTGGAGTCACTAGCTTCTAAGTGAAGGCACTGAGATCAAATAGGCAAGTCTTTCTGATACAAAACGCAATAGCTTAATGGTAAACAATGCATGAGCTGAAATCAAACCGATGTAGATTCAAAGTTTTATACCATGCAAGTATCAGTTTCCTCAACCAAAGTGTACATGATGAAGGTATATAGTTCATAAAGTTGTCTGAGGGTTACATGAAACAGCACCTACGAGTCCTTCATACAGTATCTGGCACATAGAAGGACACAGTAAATTGTATTTATATTAAAATGTTAGTACAAATTATTTCTCAAAGATTACTTTGACACTAAAAACTATAGGCATCTCATCATGTCCTGAGAAGAATCCCCTCAAATAATTTCAGGATCAAGTTATAACTCCCTTTCTCCTACAGTGCTATAATGGCAGTTTTCCCAAGCATCTCCTTACCTGAAAATAAATTTAAATGGAAAATTTGCAAATGATCAGGGTTAATGTTCTCCAATTATTAAGTGATTGGAAAAATGGGACAGGAGGAACACATGGCAGGGGAGCATTTTTTTAGAAGTAGAAAACAAAGGTATTTTTTGTAGATTATAGAGTGATTTTTATTTTCCATGGCTGTAGCCTACTTTAGCAATAGTTTCTTATGATTACTAGAACAATATGGTCACTGGAGTTGAAAATATAGTAATAGTGAAAGAAACAGCATGTTTTCAAAGGAACAAATAGTTTATTTTCTTTTTTCTCCAATTATAAATTTAAAACTTATTATAAAAGAAAACTACATAAAAGTAGAAAGGAGAAACTCACCATAACCTTAAAGATTTCCTCCTCCCTCCACCGTTAACGTTTTTGACATTTTGGGTGTTTTCTTCCAATTTTTTTCTGGGCGTATTTTTTCATAATTGTTGTCATACTTTCTCTGCAATTTAAATGTTCATTTTCATTTAAAATGGTAAAATAAGTATTTTTACTAAGGTTCTAAAAGCATGAGCATTTTATAGAGTAAGATAATCAATATACAGAGTATATTAATTGCTCTCAAAAACAAGGAATTCTTTTCAGATTCAAAGATCACCTTTTGTTTCTTTATCTGAGAGAACAGTTTCTAATCCAAATGCACATTTTCCTCTCAAGCATCTGTTGGATTTGGAAGAGGTTTCCAGATTGAGTTGAGAAATGGTCATTACAGTTAAGCTGCAGCTTCAATCTTGAAAATGAATGAATGGATCCAGTCCAGTACTTTGGCTGGGACCCAGTCTTTAAAATCCAGCAGAACAATGAGAATGTGGCTTCTCAGCCAGCTGGTATCAGACTTGGGCAGGGAGAGTGTCAAAATATTAGTGACTTTTTTACATTTGTCAAAGCTGAGGCCAATACAAGAAATGCAGACAGCTTGCAAATGCGGGTTGTACACCAAAGGGTCTGTGTGTGTTTTTTTTTTCAATCCTGCCCACCGGATGTCAACATTTCCTTGCTTTCTGACTACATCTCCAGCAAAGACAGAGTGAAATATCTTTTACTTGGAATATGAAAACCACTATAGATTTATCATCAATGCATCAGCCAGTAATTTATTACACCAGGGCAATGTACTCAGCTGGAATAAAGGGGCCATCAGCATTTTCATGGTAATCCTTCCTTTTCTTTCCTCGATTTATAACTCATCTGCTTACTCAGTTGTTCCTGAACCTGGCAGGCAAGGTCTCAGTGGGAGAATAAATATATTTATACAAATTGTTTAAGAAAGGCTGCCCACATTGAGTTAGAAAAATAAGCATATGCTAGTGCTGTCTGGCACTCTCTTTGCAATTCCTGTATCTCTCCAAAAGGGAAAAAAACTACAACTGAACATTTTCATTTTATTTTTCAAAGAAACATTGTTGGCAGCCAAAGTACAATATGGGCTTGGTGGGTTGGAGTTTTCTCTCTCTCTCTCTCCTCTTTATCTTTTTCTTTGCCTTTTTCAAGGAAAATTATATAGGAGAATAAGCTCATTGCTTCCAGCATAAAAGAAAATTAATTATTCACATGCATATACAGCTGAGGTGTCTTTTTCTCCATCTCTTTTCCATTTTCCTAGATAAAATTGGGCTGTTTTGTGTGCATGACCATCTCGTGTTCCATGTACCTGGTGAGAGTCAAGTCAGACACCTCATGTCTGTATTATCTCCTTCCATCATCTGTGAACTGTGTAAATGTAGGCACATAAACTTTGCTAAGCCTCAGTTTCCTTGATTATAATATGAGGACACTAAATGTGCATCTTGGGATTTTACTGTGAGTAATGTGTAGCTCTGTCAGGCACATAATATTCATTCTAGAAATGCCTAATGCCTTCCCCTTTTTTTTGCTGCATGAGGTGAGATTTATCCTCATTAAAGTGGAGGAAGAAGAAGAGGGAGTGGGGGAGGAGGAGGAGGAAGAAGGGGAAAAAGAAAAGAAAAAGAAGAAGGAGGCAGAGCCTATGGAGCCACTAATAACAATAATGAAAATTAATAAACAGCATTTCTACAATATTTATAGCTATAAGGCACTTGTATTGTCAGTAAGCTTCACAGAAACCTAGGGAATTAGTTGTTATAATTATTCCCATTTTACTGATAAGAAAACTGAAGGTATGAAAGATTAGGCAACTTGTGTAAAGATATATTCTGAATGACTAACCAGGTACAAGAGAAACGATGAAATTTACATAAGCCTTGTGCTCCTGAAAAACAGCAATAGTCAAGAAATTCCTTTCACCTCCTTTTATGTTCCCCAAAATGGCTTACTGCAAAGAACCACCATTCCCTGTGTGACTGACATATGACTCAAGGATGACACCTTGTTTACTTGCGACAAGACCAGACTCAGACATCCAGATTCCCATTCTTTGTCTCATTTATGATTAGTTGAACCGTGTCTTTCTGATGACCAATTTGGTCAACATGCCCATAACTTGACATGATCAAACATTTCTGAGGGTTTTCTCCTTCTCCCAGATCTCTAAACTTTGGCCCACTGAGGAGCATGGAACTTGGAACAACCCTTCTTGAAAGATTTCTGAGAATCAGCTGATTTCAGTGGTGTTTATTCCTCCCTGTATAAGAAAATCCCTTTTCTGACTGAGATGCTTGCATATCTTATAGTCAAAGAATTCTCTCTATTGCAATAGTCTCACTTTCCTTACTGCAATATTCTTTTCAAATAAAGTCTCTCCTTACTTTACTTGAGATTTGCTTTTTATTTGATATGTTAGTAATAATATTAATGATTGTTAATGTCGTGTAGTAACTGGAATTAATTAATTAATCAATTTTCACCAGAATCATAACCTGTATTTGTTATAGGTTATGGCTATGTTGTTTTTTTTAATACTTTCCCATTAATTATCTCTTCAACACGATTCTTCAACATCAATAGAACAATTATTGCCCCATTTAAAAAATAAAGTTCATGAGGATGAGAAATAAAGTGACTTATCCAATAGAATCTAGTAAGTGGGGGTAAAGTGGGCAATTCTGGATAAGGGAAAAAGTGTTCTGTTACCTTGTCCACTATTTTTTCAGTTATTGCATGGAAACAAACCAGGCTGGGCTTATACTAATTTGAAAAAGGCCAGTCATTTGTGGATTGATGATAAAGGATGAAGCTTAAACTGTAGGGCTCTTCACTTATACATCACCTCCAAAACCTAATTTTGATTCATAATTTTATTTTCTTTTCCTTAGAGAGTCCAACACATACTGTAAACTCTTCAAGTTCCATAAAACTCCTGAGAATAATGCCAATATGTTGCATTTTGAGAAGTATACTCATATGATTCTACTCTTACAAAATCACTCCCTTATAGGCAGTACAATGCCAGAATTTCCACAAAGACAGTTTTTTATTAAGGCACTGTTTCCTGAAGTGTGTTCTGCATAATGATAATTTTATGAAATGTTAACAGGTGATCCACAAAAAAGAGAATTGGCAGTCAAACAAAGGAGAGTCATTAAATTACAAAAACTAATTTTTTTAATGTGCAGGACTCATCATAGCCTTTAAGACGTTAATCAAAATAGTGATTCTCGAGAATTCTTTTTTAATGGACAATTCGCTTGCATTAACATTCCTAAAAACAGTTTTAAAACATGCTGGATTAAGGAACTAGGTCTCCAAGGAACCTCTGTTGAAAAGGAAATATACAATGCAGGGACAATAAAATGAAGTTTTCTATACTTTGGAATAAATCAATCAGGTGAATTTTTAGGTTCTTTGCAAGACTCTAATGCAATAGAATACCAGAAAAAGGTCAGTCTGGACAGGTAGTCAGCAATGATCTTGCACCCAGGCGATGCCTTGGTGGGCAGCCTAGGTGGAAGGCTAAGGTGTGTGGAGGTATTTTGCCTATAACAAGAGGCAAGCCCAAGGAGACACAGGGCACTTGAGTGATAGGATCCTTCCCCAAAAAGGAGGTGAGAGCTCAGCAGATACTGACTTCACTCACTGAAAAACAACAATTATTATGTGTAAAACATTTTTTCAGGGCTTCCGTGGTGGCCCAGTTGTTGGGAGTCCACCTGCCGATGCAGGGGACACGGGTTCGTGCCCTGGTCTGGGAAGATCCCACATGCTGCGGAGCGGCTGGGCCCGTGAGCAATGGCCACCGAGCCTGCATGTCCGGAGCCTGTGCTCCACAATGGGAGAGGCCACAACAGTAAGGGGCCCACATACTGCAAAAAACAAAAAAACATTTTTTCATTAAAACACTGTAATTTTTTAAATTCTAACTTATTTTCTTATCATTGACCAGCTTTGGTTTTGGGGAAAAGGACTGGATTTAAAGTCTAACATTTACTGTTACTGAACAAAACTTGGGTCCCCTCACCTGTGCACAGTAAAGCCAATCTACTGACACTGGGCTGTAGTGAAGGAAAGTGTAGCAGTTGTTATAGGGCACCATACAAGGAGTCTGGGACAGCTAGTGCTCAAAAAGTTTGAACTCCCCAATGGGTTTCAACAAAACATTTTTAAAGGCCAGGTGAGGGAGGGGCATCCCATGGTATGTGATCAGCTAGTGCACAATTCTCCGATTGGTTGATGGTGAGGTAACAGAGTAGTGTCACAGGGGATAACATTATCAGTCCTTAGGCACCATAGATCTGGGAGCTGCATGCTCATGGTCATCTAGTAGTTAATTTCTGTATTAGGGGAGGGGACAAGATGGTGTAGTAGAAGGACTTGAGCTCTCCTGCTCTCATGAAAACAACAAAATCACAACTAACTGCTGAACAACCACTGACAAAAAAGATTGAACCTACCAAAAAGATATTCAACATCCAAAGACAAAGAAGAAACCACAACAAGATGATAGGAGGGGCACTTTCATGATATAAATAGACCCCATAACCACCAGGTGGGTGACACACAAGCTGGAAAATAATGATATCGCAGAGGTTCTCCCACATGTGAGTTCTGAGCCACAAGTCAGGCTCCCCAGCCTGAGTGTCTGGCACTGGGAGGAGGAGACCTCAGAGCATATGGATTTCAAAGCCAGAAAGGCTTGATTGCAGGAGTTCTACAGGACTGGGGGAAATAGAAACTCTACTCTTGGAGGGTGCACACAAGTTTTCACCTGCACTGGGACCCAGGGCAAAGCAGTGACTCCATAGAAGCTTGGGCAGGGAGAAAGCTTGGGCCAGTCCTACCTATGGGTGTTGGAGGGTCTCCTGGGGAGGCAGGGGTTGGCTGTGGCCACCACCACACTGGTGGTGGAGGCTCCAGGGAATATTCATCAGCATAGCTCTCCTGAAGATTGTGATTTTGGCACCAAGACCTGGCCCCACCCAACAATCTGCAGGCCCAGTGCTGTGATACCTCAGGCCAAGCAACAGGGTGAGAACACAGCTTTACCCATTAGCAGACAGGCTGCCTAAAGTCACCCTGAGCCCACAGTCACATCTAAACACAATCCTTGACAAGGCCCTGCCCACCAGAGGGACAAGACCCAGCTCCACCCACCAGTGGTCAGGCACCAGTCCCTCCCACCAAGAAGACTGCACAAGCCTCAGGACCAATCTCACCCACCAGCGGGCAGACACCAGAAGCAAGAGGAACTACAATCCTGCAGCCTGCAAAACGGAGATGACAAGCAACAGAGTTAGACAAAACAAGACGGCAGAGAAATATGTTCCAGAAAAAGGAGCAAGATAAAACCACAGAAGAACAACTAAGTGAAGTGGAGATAGGAAATATACCTGAAAAAGAATGCAGAGTAATGATAGTAAAGATGACCCCAGATCTCAGAAAAAGAATGGAGGCAAGATCAAGAAGAAACAGAAAATGTTTAACAAAGAGCTAGAAGATTTAAAGAACAGAGATGAACAATACAATAACTGAAATGAGAACTACACTAGATGGAATCAGCAGCAGAATGAATGAGGCAAAAAACAAATAAGTAAGCTGGAACACAGAATGGTAAAAAATCACTGCCATGGGACAGAATAAAGAAAAAAGAATGAAAAGAAATGAGTACAGTCTCAGAGACCTCTGGGACAACATTAAATTCACTAACATTCACATTATAGGGGTCCCAGAAGGAGAGAAAGAACCTGAGAAAATATTTGAGAAGATAATAGCTGAAAACTTCCCTCACATGGGAAAAGAGACAGTTACCCAAATCCAGGAAACAAAGAGTCCCATATAGGATGAACCAAGGAGGAACATGCTGAGTAATCAAACTGACAAAATTTAAAGAAAAAGAGAAAATAGTAAAAGCAACAAGGGAAAAGCAACAAATAACATACAAGGGAACTCCAATATGGTTATCCACTGATTTTCAGCAGAAACTCTGCAGGCCAGAAAGAAATGGCATAATATATTTAAAGTGATGAAAGAGAGGGAGGAGTCAAGATGGCAGTGTGGGAAGATGCAGAGTTCACAACTCCCCACAACTAGGGTGCCTGCCAGACGCTGGTGGGGGTACCCTGGTGCCCAAGGAGATGGGAAGAACCCCCAAGAGAACTGGTAGGATGTGGGGGGACTGAGGGGGTAGGAGAAGTGGATGCCAGACAGGACCAGCTCCCCTGAGGGGTGGCTGAGGCGGGGTGGGGTTCCCAGTCCTGGAGGGACCCTCAGGGGCTCGGATCATGGGGGAGCAGGCCCAGCATTTCCCCCTGCCCAATCAACCGGGGAAGTCGGCCTGGCCCACAGTCTGGGTCTTATGCCCTCAGAGGTCCCCTTCAGGCTGAGTTGGTCCTGGGGACATAGAAGGGAGGCCAGAAAAGAACAGGAGAGTCTGCCAGGGGGTCCCTCCAGGACCAGAGGAGCGGAGGACGTTTGCTCCACCCACTGGGGCCCAGGGAGTCTGCTAAGCTCCCAGGCCAATATCCCACCCTCCAAAGCACACTCCAGGCCAGGTGGGTCCTGGGGACATAGGGGGGAGAGATCAGGAGAGGCAGGCGAGAGGGGGACCTCCAGGACAGGGGTCCCTTGCTCTCCAAAGTCCCCTCCAGGCTACATGTGTCCTGGGAGCATAGGAGGGAGGCCTGGGCAGGAGAGGCAGGTGGGAGGGTCCCTCTGAGACAGGAGGAGCAGGAGAGGAGTGGAGGGCATTTGCCCCGACCAGGAAGACTGCTGGGCTCCCAGGTAGTGTGCCTACCCTCTGAGTTCAGGGGCAGGGGGCATGCCTGGGCCCCTTCTGTTTGTTGAGCCTAAGCCCCACCCCCCACAACACCTGCTGCCTTTTCCAGCCCTGTGGGTACTAAGTATAGGCCCTACTCACCATGCAAACCTCACCTCTGCATAGTCCCTGCCTTCCACAGCCAAGGCCTTTCCCTCCACACTTTTTTTCTCTCCTCCTCTTTTTTACTATTGTGGTTCTGTTTTACCTTCTGGTTGTTGTTTCATATTTATTTTTATATTTTTTCTAACATAGCTGTTAGTTTCCTAGTCTAATTTTATTTTTTAATTTGTTATTGTTCTCCTTTCTTTTGTTTTCTGCCCCATGTGGCTTGCAGGATCTTGGTTCATGAGCTGGGGGTCAGGCCAAAGCTCCTGCTATGGGAGCTCCAAGTCTGACCCACTGCTAACAGAGAACCTCAGACCCCAGGGAATATTCATCAGGTGAGGTCTCCCAGAGGTCCTCATCTCAGCACCAAGACTGAGCTCTACCCAACAGCCTAAAAACTCCAGTGTTGGAAGCCTCAGGCCAAACAGCCAGTAAGACAGGAACACAATCCCACTCATAAGAAAAGGAAAAAAATATATAAGATGGCAAAGAAATATGTCACAGATGAAGGAGCAAGGTAAAAACTTACAAGAATACATAAATGAAGAGGAAATAGGCAATCTCCCTGAAAAAGTTTTCAGAGTAATGATAGTAAAGATGATCCAGAATCTCAGAAAGAGAATGGAGACACGGACTGAGTAAATACAAGAAATGTTTAGCAAAGATCTGGAAGAACTAAAGAACAAACAAACAGAGATGAACAACACAATAACTGAAATGAAAAATACACTAGAAGGAATCAATAACAGAATAACTGAGGCAGAAGAACGAATAAGTGATCTGGGAGACAAAATGGTGGAAATATCTGCCAAAGGACAAAATAAGAAAAAAGAAAGAAAAGAATTGAAGACAACCTCAGAGACCTCTGGGACAAAACTAAATGCACCAACATTTGGATTATAGGGGTCCCAGAAGAAGAAGACAAAAAGAAAGGTCTAAGAAAATATTTGAAGAGATTATAGTTGAAAATTTCCCTAACATGGGAAAGGAAATAGTCACCCAAGACCAGGAAGCACAGAGTGTCCCATACAGGATAAACCCTAGGAGAAACAGACCAAGACACACATTAGTCAAACTTAATCAAATTTAACAAAAAATAAATTCAAAGAAAAAATATTATAAGTGACAAGGGAAAAACAAAAAATAACATGCAAAGGAATCCCCATAAGGTTATCAGATTTTTCAGCAGAAACTCTACAGGCCAGAAGGGAGTGGCAGGATATACTTAAAGTGATGGAAGAGAAAAACCTACAATCAAGATTACTCTTCCTGGCAAGGATATCATTCAGATTCGATGGAGAAATCAAAAGCTTTTCAGACAAGCAAAAGCTAAGAGAAATCAGCACCACCAAACCAGCTTTACAATAAATGCTAAAGAAACTTCTCTAGGTGGGAAACACAAGAGAAGAAAAAGGCTAACAAAAACAAACCAAAAACAATTAAGAAAATCATAATAAGAACATACATATAGATAATAACCTTGAATGTAAATGGATTAAATTCTCCAACCAAAAGACACAGGCTCACTGAATGGATACAAAAATAAGACCCATATATATCTACAAGAGACCCACTTCAGACCTGGGGACACATACAGACTGAAAGTAAAGGCATGGAAAAAGATATTCCATGCAAACAGAAATCAAAAGAAAGCTGGAGTAGCAATGCTTGAATCAGATAAAGTAGACTTTAAAATAAAGACTGTTACAAGAGATAAGGAAGGACACTACATAATGATCAAGGGATCAATCCAAGAAAAAGATATAACAATTATAAATGTTTATGCACCCAACATAGGAGCACCTCAACATATAATGCAAATGCTAACAACATGAAAGGGCAAATCAACAGTAACACAATAATAGTAGGGAATGTAACACCACACTTACACCAATGGACAGATCATCCAAACAGAAAATAAATAAGGAAACATAAGCTTTAAATGACACTATAAACCAGATAGATTTAATTGATATTTATAGAACATTCCACCCAAAAATGGCAGAATACACTTTCTTCTAAAGTGCACATGGAATTTCTCCAGGATAGATCACATCTTGATCACAAATTAAGTCTCGGAAAATATAAGAAAATTTAAATCATATCAAGCATCTTTTCTGACCACAAGGCTATGAGATCAGAAACCAATTACAGGAAAAAAAAAATGTAAAACCCAAAAATACATGGAAGCTAAAGAGTACACTACTAAATAACTAAGAGATCACTGAAGAAATCGAAGAAGAAATAAAAAACACACAGAAACAAATGACAATGAAAATACAACAATCCAAAACCTATGGGATGCAGCAAAAAGCAGTTCTAAGAGGGAATTTTATATCAATTCAATCTCACCTCATGAAACAAGAAAAATCTCAAATAAACAATCTAACACTACACCTAAAGCAATTAGAGAAAGAAGAACAAAGAAAACTCAAAGTCAGTAGAAGGAAAGAAATCATAAAGATCAGAGCAGAAATTTATGAAATAGAAATGAAGAAAACTATAGCAAAGATCATTAAAACTAAAGGCTGGTTCTTTGAGAAGATAAACAAAATTGATAAAACTTTAGTCAGACACATCAAGAAGAAAAGGGAGAGGATGCATATCAAAAAAAAAATAGAAATGAAAAAGGAGAAATCACAACTGACACCCCAGAAATACAAAGGATTATAAGAGACTACTATAAACAACTATATGCCAATGAATTGGACAACCATGGAGAAATGGACAAATTCTTGGAAAGGTACAATTTTCCAAGACTGAACCAGGAAGAATTAGAAAATATAAACAGACCTATCATAAGTAAAGAAATTGAAACTGTAATTAAAAATCTTCCAACAAACAAAAGTCCAGGACCAGATGGCTTCACAGGCAAATTCTATCAAACATTTAGAGAAGAGCTAATACCAATCCTTCTCAAACTCTTCCAAACAATTGCAGAGGGAGAAACACTCCTAAATTCATTCTATGAAGCCGCCATCACCCATATACCAAAACCCGAAAAAGATACACAAAAAAAGAAAACTGTAGACCGGTATCACTGATGAACATAGATGCAAAATCCTGAACACAGTACTAGCAAAGAGAATCCAACAACATATTAAAAGGATTATACACCATGATCAAGTGAGATTTATCCCAGTGATGCAAGGATTCTTCAATATATGCAGATCAATCAATGTGATACACCGTATCAACAAATTAAGAAATAAAAACCATATGATCATCTCAATAGATGCAGAAAAAGCTTTTGACAAAATTCAACAACGATTTATGAAAAAAGCTCTCCAGAAAATGGTCATAGAGGCAAACTAGCTCAACATAATAAAGGCCATATGTGACAAACCTACAGCAAACATCATACTCAATGGTGAAAAACTGAAGGCATTTCCACTAAGATCAGGGACAAGACAAGGATGTCCACTCTCACCACTCTTATTTAATATAGTTTTGGAAGTCCTAGCCATGGTAAACAGAAAAGAAAAACAAATAAAAAGAATACAAATTGGAAAAGAAGAAGTAAAACTGTCACTGTTTGCCGATGACATGATGCTATATATAGAAAATCGTAAAGATGCCACCAGAAAACTACTAGAACTAATCAATGAATTTGGTAAGGTTGCAGGATACAAAATTAATGCACAGAAATCTCTGGCATTCTATACACTAACAATGAAAAATCAGAAAGAGAAATTAAGGAAACAATCCCATTTACCATCATAACAAAAAGAATAAAATAACTAGGAATAAACCTACCTAAGGAGCTGAAACACTTGTACTCAGAAAACTATAAAACACTGATGAAAGAAATCAAAGATGACATAAACAGATGGAGAAATATGCTATGTTCTTGGACTGGAAAAATCAATACTGTGAAAATGACTATAATACCCAAAGCAATCAACAGATTCAATGCAATCCCTATCAAACTACCAATGGCATTCTTCACAGAATTAGAACATAAAATTTTTACAATTTGTATGGAAACACAAAAGAACCCAAATAGCCAAAGCAATCATGAGAAAGAAAAACGGAGCGAGAGGAATCAGGCTCCCCAACTTCAAACTATACCACACAGCTACAGTTGCAAGACAGTATGGTACTGGCACAAAACAGAAATATAGATCGATGGTACAAGATAGAATGTTCATAGATAAACCCATGCACATATGGTCACCTTCTCTTTGATAAAGGAGGCAAAAATATACAATGGAGAAAAGACAGCCTCTTCAATAAGTGGTGCTAGGAAAATGTGACAGCTACATTTAAAACAATGAAATTAGACCACTACCTAACACCATACACAAAAATAAACTGTAAATGGATTAAAGACTTAAATGTAAGGTCAGACACTATAAAACTTTTAGAAGAAAACATAGGAGAAACACTCTTTGACATAAACCACAGCAAGATCATTTTTGACCCACCTCCTAGAGGAGCAGAAATTAAAAACAATAGTAAACAAATGGGTACTAATAAAACTTTAAAGCTTTTGCACAGCAAAGGAAACAATAAACAAGATGAAAAGACAACCCTCAGAATAGGAGAAAATATTTTCAAATGAAACAACAGAGAAAGGGTTAATCTCCAAAATATACAAACAGCTCATGAAGCTCAATATCAAAAAAACAAACAACCCAATCCTAAAATGGGCAGAATATCTAAATAGACATTTCACCAAGGAAGACATACAGATGGCCAAGGGGCACAAGAAAAGATGCTCAACATCACTAATTATTAGAGAAATGAAAATCAAAACTACAATGAGGTATCACCTCACACTGGTCAGAATGGTCATTGTCAAAAAAGCTAGAAACAATAAATGCTGGAAAGGGTGTGGTGAAAAGGGAACCCTTGTACACTGTTGGTGGGAATGTAAATTGATACAACCACTATGGAAAACAGTATGGAGGTTCCTTAAAAAACTAAAAATAGAACTACCATATGACCCAGCAATCCCACTACTGGGCATATACCCTGAGAAAACCATAATTCAAAAAGAGACATGCACCACAATGTTCATTGCGGCACTATTTACAACAGCCAGGACATGGAACCAACCTAAATTTCCATCGACAGATGAATGGATAAAGATGTGGCACATACATACAATGGAATTTACAGCTATAAAAAGAAAAGAAATTGAGTTATTTAGAGTGAGGTGGATGGACCTAGAGTCTGTCATTCAGAGTGAAGTAAGTCAGAGGAAAACAAATACCATATGCTAACACATATATATGGATTCTAAAAAAAAAATGCTACTGATGAACCTAGGATTACAGCAGGAATAAAGAGATAAACATAGAGAATGGACTTGAGGATGCAGGGGGAAGGGGGAAGCTGGGGCGAAGTGAGAGCTGTCTTAACATATATGCACTACCGAATGTAAAATAGTTAGCTAGTGGGAAGATGCAGCATAGAACAGGGAGATCAGCTTGGTGTTTTGCAATGACCTAGAGACATGGGATAAGGAAGGTGGGAAGGAGGTTGAACAGGGAGGGGATATGGGGATATATGTATGCATATGACTGATTCACTTTGTTATACAACAGACACTAACACAGTATTGTGAAAAAATTATACTCCAATAAAAATCTATTAAAAATAAATAAATAAAGTGATGAAAGGGAAAACCTGCAACCATGAATATTCTACCAAGCAAGGCTCTCATTCAGTTTTGATGGAGAAGTCAAAAGCTTTAAAAACAGCACAGACTATGGGCTTCCCTGGTGGCGCAGTGGTTGAGAGTCTGCCTGCTGATGCAGGGGACACGGGTTCGTGCCCTGGTGTGGGAAGATCCCACATGTCACAGAGCGGCTGGGCCCGTGAGCCATGGCCGCTGAGCCTGCGTGTCTGGAGCCTGTGCTCCACAACGGGAGAGGCCACAACAGTGAGAGGCCCGCGTACTGCAAAACAAAACAAAACAAAACAAAACAAAACAAAAAAAAACAACACAAACTAAAAGAATGTAGCACCAAGAAACCAGCTTTAAAACAAGTGCTAAAAAACAAAACTTCTCTGGGCAGAAAAGGCCACAACTAGAAACAAGAAAATTATGAAATTGGAAAGCTCACCAGTAAAGGTTAACATACAGTTAAGGTAGGAAATCATCCACACACAAACTTGTAGCGGGGGTTGAAGAAAAATGTAATAAAATATTTGTATCCACAGTAAGCAGTTAAGGGATACACAAAACAATTAGATGTAAAATATGATATCAAAACCAGTAATTGAGAGAGGAGGAGAGTACAAATGCAAGATATTTAAATTTCATTTGAAATTAAGAGATCAGCAACTTAAAATGATCATATATATATATATATATATATATATATATATAGACAGCTATACCAAAACCTCACTGTAACCACAAACCAAAAATCTATAATATATCTACACACAAAAAAGTAAAAGGAATCCAAACACAACACTAAAGAGAGTCATCAAGTTACAAGAGAAGAGAACAAAGAGGAAAGGGAAAAAAAAGATCTATAAAAACAAGTCCAAAACAATTAACAAAAAGACAATAAGAACATACATATTGATAATTACCTTAAACGTAAATGGACTAAATGCTCTGAGCAAAAAACAAAGACTGGCTGAGTGGATATAAAAACAAGACCCAATATATATACTGTCTACAAGAGACCCACTTCAGATCTAGAGATACATACAGACTGAAAGTGATGGGATAGAATAAAAGTATTTCATTCAAAAGGAAATCAAAGGAAAGCTGGAGTGGCAATACTCATATAAAACAAAATAGACTTTAAAGTAAAGACTGTCAAGAGACAAAGGACGCTACGTAATGATCTAAGGATCAATCTTAGAGGAAGATAAAACAGTTGAAAATATATATGCACCCGAAATAGGAGCACATCAATATACAAGGCAAATGTCAACAGCCATAAAATGAGAATTCAACAGTAATACAATAATTGTGGGGGACCTTAACACCCCACTTATACCAATGGACAGATCTTCCAGATAGAAAATTAATAAGAAAAACAGGCCTTAAATGATACATTAGACCAGATGGTCTTAATTGATATTTATAGAACATTCCATATGAAAGCAGCAGAATATTCTTTTCAAGTGCACATGGAACAATCTCTGGGATAGACCACATGCTGGGCCACAAAGCAAGCCTTGGTAAATTTTAAAAACTGAAATCATATCAAGTATCTTTCCTGACCGTGACATTATGAAATTAGAAATTGACTACAGGAACTTTCCTGGTGGTGCAGTGGTTAAGAATCTGCCAGCCAATGCAGGGTACATGGGTTCAAACCCTGGTCTGGGAAGATCCCACATGCTGTGGAGCAACTATGCCCATGTGCTACAACTACTGAGCCTGAGCTCTAGAGCCCACGAGCCACAACTACGGAGCCTGTGTGCTACAGCTACTGAAGTCTACATGCCTAGAGCACATTCTCCACAACAAGAGAAGCCACTGCAATGACAAGTCCACACACCACAACAAAGAGTAACCCCCACTCACTGCAACTAGAGAAAGCCCGCGCACAGCAATGAACACCCAACATAAACAAAATTAATTAATTAATTAAAAAAATACAAGAGAAAAACTATGAAAAACATAAACATGTGGAGACTAAACCATATGTTACTAAACAACCAATGGATCACTGAAGAAATCAAAGAGGAAATCAAAACATACCCAGAGACAAATGACAAGGAAAACATGATGATCCAAAAGCTATGGGATGCAGCAAAAGCTGTTCTAAGAGGGAAGTTTATAGCAATACAATCCTACCTCAAGAAATAAGAAAACCTCAAATAAAAAAACCTAAGTTAACACCTAAAGCAACTAGAGAAAAAAGAACAAAAAAAACCCAAAGTTAGTAGAAGGAAAGAAATCATAAAGATCAGAGCAACAGTAAATCAATTACAGACTTAGAAAACAATAGAAAGGATCAATGAAACTAAAAGCTGGTTCACTGAAAAGATAAACAAAATTGATAAACCTTTAGTCAGACTCATCAAGAAAAAAAAGGGAGAGGGCTCAAATTAATAAAATTAGAAATGAAAAAGGAGAAGTTACTACAGATACCACAGAAATAGAAAGAATCATAAGCAACTATATGCCAATAAAATGGACAACCTGGAAGAAATGGACAAATTCTTAGAAAGGTACAATTTTCCAAGATGGAACCAGGAAGAAATAGAAAATATGAACAGACCAATCATAAGTATTGAAATTGAAACTGTGATTAAAAACTTCCAAAAAACAAAAGTCCAGGACCAGATGGCTTCACAGGGAAATTCCACCAAACATTTAGAGAAGAGTTAATACCTATCATTCTGAAACTATTCCAAAAAATTGCAGAGGAAGTAACATTCTCAAACTCATTCTATGAGGTAACCATCACCCTGATCCCAAAACCAGACAAAGATATCATAAAAAAAGAAAATTACAGGCCAATATCACTGACAAAAATAGACACAAAAATTCTCAACAAAATAGCAGCAAATCAAATTCAACAATATGTTAAAAGGATCATACACCATAATCAAGTGGGATTTATCCCAGGGATGCAAGGATTTTTCAATATCTGCAAATCAATCAGTATGATACACCACATCAACAAATTAAAGAATAAGCACCATATGATGTAAAATAGATGCAGAAAAATCTTTCAAAAAAATTCAACACCCATTTATTATAAAAACTCTCCAGACAGTGGGCATAGAGGGAATCTACCTCAAAATAATAAAGGCCATATATGACAAACCCATAGCTGACATCATACTCAATGATGAAAAGCTGAAAGCATTTCCTGAAAGGTCAGGAAAAGACAAGCATATCCACTCTCACCACTTTTTTCAACACAGTTTTGAAAGTTCTAGCCATGGCAGTCAGAGAAGAAAAAGAAAGAAATGAATCCAAATTGAAAAACAAGAAGTAAAACTGTCACTGTTTGCACATGACATGATACTATACATAGAAAATCCTAAAAGTGCTACCAGAAAACTACAAGAGCTAATCAGTGAATTTGATAAAGTTGCAGGATACAAAATTAATACACATAAATCTCCTGCATTTCTATACTCTAACAACAAAACATCAGAAACAGAAATTAATGAAACTGTCTCATTTACCATCCCATCAAAAATAATAAAATAACTAGGAATAAACATACCTAAGGAGGCAAAAATACTGTGCTCTGAAGCTATCAGATGCTGATGCAAGAAATCAAAGATGACACAGACAAATGGAGAGATATACCATGTTCTAGGATTGGAAGAATCAATATTGTCAAAATGACCATACTACCCAAGGCAATCTACAGATTCAGTGCAATCCCTATCAAATTATGAATAGCAGTTTTCACAGAACTAGAACAAAGTGTTTTACAATTTGTATGGAAACATAAAAGACCCTGAATAGCCAAAGTAATCCTGAGAAAGAAAAACAGAATGGGAGGAATCAGGCTCCCTGACTTCAGACTATACTATAAAGCTACAGTTATCAAAACTGTATGGTATTGGCACAAAAATAGAAATATAGATCAATGGAACAGGATAGAAAATCCAGAAATAAACCCATGCACCCATGGTCAATTAATCTATCACAAAGGAGGCAAGAATATATGATGAAGAGAAGACAGTCTCTTCAATAAGTTGTGCTGGGAAAACTGGACAGCTACATGTAAAAGAATGAAATTAGAACACTACCTAACACCACACAAAAATAAACTCCAAATAGATTAAAGACCTAAATGTAAGACCAGACACTATAAAACTCTTAGAGGAAAACACAGGAAAAACACTCTTTGGTATAAACCACAGCAAGAACTTTTTGACCCATCTCCTAGAATAATGGAAATAAAAATAAATAAATGGGACCTAATGAAACTTAAAAGCTTTTGCACAGCAAAGAACACCATAAATAAAATGAAAAGACAACCCACACAACGGGAGAAAATATTTGCAAGTGAATTGATCGACAAGAGATTAATTGCCAAAATATACAAACAACTCATGCAGCTCAATATCCAACAAACAAACAACTCAATCAAAAATGGGTGGAAGAACTAAGTAGACATTTCTCCAAAGACATACGGATGGCCAAAAAGCACATGAAAAGATGTTCAACATTGGTAATTATAAAAGAATTGTAAATCAAAACTACAATGAGGTATCTATCACCTCACTCCACTCAGAATGGCCATCATCAAAAAGTATACAAACAGGGAGTTCCCTGGCCATCCAGTGGTTAGGACTGGGCACTTTCACTGCTGAGGGCCCAGGTTTGACCTCTGGTCAGGGAACTAGGATCCCGCATGCTACGTGGCATGGCCAAATTAAAAAAATAATCTACAAATGATAAGTGCTGGAGAGGGTCTGGAGAAAAGTGAACCCTCCTACTCTGTTGGTGGGAATGTAAATTGGTACAGCCACTATGGAGAACAGTATGGAGGTTCCTTAAAAAAATTAAAAATAGAGTTACCATGTGATCCAGCAATCCCACTCCTGGGCATATATCCAGAAAAAAACATAATTAGAAAAGATAATGCACCCCCATGTTCATTGTAGCACTATTTACAATAGCCAAGATATGGAAGCAACCTAAATGTCCATTGACAGAGGAATGGGTAAAGAAGATTTAGTATATATATATATATATATATATATATATATATATATATATACACACACACAATGGGATATTTCTCAACCATAAAAAAGAATGAAATAATGCCATTTGCAGCAAAATGAATGAACCTAGAGACTATCATATTAAGTAAAGTAAGTCAGACAGAGAAAGACAAATATCATATGATATTTGTATGGGGAATTTAAAAAAATGATACAAATGAACTCATTTACAAAACAGAAACAGACTCACAGACTTCGAAAACAAACTTATGGTTACCAAAGGGGAAAGGTGGGGGCAAGAAATAAATTAGGAGTTTGGCATTAACATATACATACTTCTATATATAAAATAGATGATCAACAAGGACCTACTGTATAGCACAGGGAACTGTACTCAATATTCTGTAATAACTTATATTTTAAAAATCTGAAAAAGAATGAACATATGTATGTATAACTGTATCACTTTGCTGTACACCTGAAACTAACACAATATTTTAAATCAACTATACTCCAATATAAAAGAAAAATTTTTAATTTAAAAAGTAGTTAATTTCTTCCATTGGGTGGGGGGTTTAGCATCTGTAAAACAACTTAGGAAATGTGCATCAGATACTATTATCTAAGCACTTTGAAGAGGAGCCAAAGCAGTAGATACAGGGGAGGGGTCTGTCCCAGGAAGGCCCCATATGTTCCTGATCCATTAAAATATGATTTTGAATATCAGTACTTCTATATTTGGCTGTATGAAACTGAACAGACACTTTACTTCCCTGAGCCCCAGCTTCCCCATTTTGAATGAGACAATAATATTTACTTCAATGTATGGTTGTAACTCATTGAGGTGCTGCCTATGAAAGAGTAAGTTCAGAAACTAACATACAGCAGGGCACTAAGAACACATGTATTGGATCTGAACTACAGCTCTGGGAGGTAGATATTTTTTAACTTCCATTTTATATATAAGGGAACAGAAGATCAGTAGAATTCAATTCAATTCCTTCTTCAATATTACTCAACCAGAAAGCAGACGAGCAGAAGCTCAAACTCTGGACTACTGATTTTTGAATCTTGGCTTCTTTCCACATGCTCTGTGTTTCTTTTCATAAGTTTGCCTGGGGCCGCTCCTAAAAAGGAGTTGTAAAATAGTTAGAAGGTCCCTGGGGATTTAGTCAGGATCTCCCCAGAGAAAGGATCAAAATTAGTCATTCATCAGATTATAAATCTACACGTTTATTCCAAAATACTTAGCATCTGTCAACTAAAAATTGACACTTGCCACCTGCCTCTACAAGGATTAAGTCACTAGCCACTACAGTCGCTGACCTTCAACACATCCTGAAAGGAATTCAGGGTGGAGATCAGGGATGAGGCACTCTATGCTTTGGGAAAAATTTACAGAACAGGCCTTCAGATAGTTAGATATTTTCAGAAGATTTTATGAGCCCAAATTCTTTTATCTCCCCATATCTAGAAAAGCACTAAAATAATTAATGGAGACATCTGTTCTTCATGACTAGCAGCAATTTTCTGCAAAATGTGTGCTTGGCTGCATTTATCCCTCTTCACTAAAATCATATATAATATTGACCTTCCCCACTACTTCTTCAGAGCACTTCCTCAGAGCTGAGATGCTGTCTCCCAGGCTATAGACTTCATTTTGCCCCAAATAACACTTAACTGAAAACTCTCACATTGTTCATTTTTTCAGTCAACACATCTTACCAAAGACATTCCATTGTCTAGTTTCTACCTACTTTTCCAGATGCTTTCCTTGTCACTTCATCACCTTATACTTTGAGCTCCAGTTATATAAAACTTGCATTTTTGTATTTCCCAAAATATATCTGCTGTTTTACAGTCCCCTGGATTTTTTCATGCTGCAAAAACCTCCCTTATTTCTCTCCACCATTTATCACCAAGTTAATTATTACTCTCCATAATTCGGTTTAGGTGATATATCCTGCAACATTTCTCTGACCTTCTTAGGCCAGGTTGAAGACACTCCTTTGCTTAGATAGAAACCTGCCCAACCTCTACCATAGCACTGATCACACTGCAGTATAGGTTTTGGTTTATATTCTCCTCATCTACATAACTGCTTTTTCTGGAAATTTTGCTGCAACAAACAGAAGCCTATTTAAATTCTCTTAAGGCCTCACTGAAATCCAGAAACAAAAATGAATAAACAGGTCTCGGGTCAGGAGTGAGGTCTTCACTGGGACCAGAGCAGAAGGAATTCATGGACATCTGCATTCTACCATACAATTCAGGGGCCAACTCCCTTAGTTCCTTTGATTCAAACTTTGAAGAAAAAGAAACTGACTCCACTGTGTCATGTCTACCCATAGACCAACAGCTGTGTCCAGAAAAGGGAATAAATTATTAACATGGACACCTGACCCTTCCCATCATCAGGGATGTGGGAAGCTTCCAAGAAGTAGTGTGCAGGCTGGACAGGGAAGTGATCATGTAAACCAGAGACACAGAGCTCCTTAGGAAGAGGGACAGTACCTTAACCACCTTTATATTCCCCTTGGGTAGCTTAGTGGGAGAACAATGCAGGCACCCTATAAACATAAATAATGAGAGAGATGACTTTTACCATCCAGGAATCCTGCAGTCTTTCTTCCCCCCTCCCCATTTCCACATAGATGAGACCTTGAGTTACAAGAGATTAATTACATTTGGCCATCAGGCAGGAGTGCTCACTCGGCAATTTTTAAATGCAAATCCAATTGTGGATTGCTCACAAGGTAATTTTGCCTTATTTTCTTCTTTTTTTTTGTAAGAATTGACTAGAATGCAATTCCAAATGATAATGACCACAACCAGTTATATTAAAATGTCAGATATAAAGTAGAAGTAATTATCTGTCCTTCAAGAAAATCTTGATGTATGGAGCCAAAAGCCCATTATATACTCCATTCATCAACATTTATTCAATACTCACTATGTACACAATACTGTACAAATGTATAGGACACTTTCAAAGAAAGGTGAAGACCAGATTCTGCTCTGAGCAAGTATATAGCAAGGTGGCTAGAATAGATTGTTTGTGATCACGGAGTAGATTATAATTAATGAATTCACATTGCAGTCACATAGTACACTTTACTAACTATTTGAAAGAATAATAAGATTTAGCCTGAAAAAGAAAGTATTAAGGAGAAAAAAGTTAGTTTAATAACTAAGCAACAATTATGCACTACACTTTGTTCTAGGCACTTGGTGTGTTCCTGTGGACCTTGTATTCTTTGGCAGGAAGATGGATAATAAGCAAACAAACATGATAATTTCATATAGATAAGAGTTATATGGGAAATAGAATAAGACTATTCAATAAAAGTGATGTATTGCTTTAAAGTGGCTTCTTTAGATAGGGTAGTCAGGAATGGCTTCTCTGAGCTGAATCCTACATGATAAGAAGGAGCCAGACATGAAAGTGTCCAAGCTCAAGGAATAGCAAATACAAAGTCCCTGAGAAATGAATGAGGTTAGTGTTCAAGGAAAAGAAAGAAGACTCATGAGGCTATCATGAGAACAGAGGATAAAAGTGATAAAGATGGATTTCGGCAACAGCCAGAACATATGCAGTTTTCAGGATACAGTAAGAGGTTTGCTTTGTTTTTTTAAATGTAGTGGAACATCATTGGAGGGCTTTAAGCAGGAAAGTGGCTTGACACAATTTTAGAAATATCACTATAACTGCTGTGGAGAGAAAAGATTATGAATTACAGGAGTTTAAAAATCCTATCAGGGAGAAAAGTGGCTCTCTTACAGTGATCCAGGTGGGAGATGATGGTGTCTTGACCTACTGTGGTGTTTGATAGGACAGAGAGAGGTAGACAGAACCTGGATTTATTTTGGATTTACCAATAAGAGATTGGGGGGAAAAGAATCGTAGAAACGTTTTAGAATTTGGGCTTAAGAAACTGAATATGTGGTGCCATTAACTGTGATGAAGATGACTTTGGTGGACAAATCAAAAGTTTATTTTGGAGCAGGTGAAGTTTGAGATGTCAAGAAATACCAAGTAGACAGTGAGAAAAAATATGTCTGCAGTTCAGAGAAAGGTCAAGGTAAAGTAATTGATACATAGATGTTATGTAAAGCCATTAGAATGATAATTATCTTCAAATGCTTGCAGAAAGATGTAGTTCTATTTGTAGTTGTTTGCAGCAATGATATCAGACATTCGTTGCTTGATAAAACACTTTGAAAATAGAAATGTCATGGTTCTGTTCCAAGCATTTTTGACTCAGTAGGTCTGGGATTTCTATCCATGGTGCAACAAGCTGTGTGTATGTTTTTTGTTAATCTCCTCAGGTGAATCTAAGATTGAGAATCACTGCTTTAAGGGCAGAGTCATGATAAGTAAATAAAGTTAACATCCTCTGGTGCTTCAGTGAGGATTATAGGAGCCATTTTAGAATCCCTGTGTTAATAGTAAGAGGGCTTGAACTAAAAGTTCAAGTTTGGTTTGGATAACTTTTCTTTGCCTTGGTTTTCCAGCTTAAAATAACCAGACTGTTTTGGCTATTACTTTGCAATTTTTCATAGAGTACACATGGCCACCCTAGGATATCCTGTCATTCCCTCTGTATACCTTTTCTATAGGTGACATGAAGAAATTATGCAAAAATCCTAATGCAGGAGTTGGCAAACTCTCTCTAAAGGATCAGAGAGTAAGTATTTTAGGCTTTGTGAGTTATACAGTCTCTGGCTCAACTACACAACTCTGCCCTTATAGTGAGAAAGAAGCCATAGACAATATGTAAATGAATGAGTGTGGATATGTTCCAATAAAACTTTATTTAAAAAATTCAGGACGTGAACAGGATTTGGCTGTGGTCCATAGTTTGACAGCCCCTAATCTAATGTATGGTGTGAGGTATGAGAAAGGTCACCAGTGGTAGAGTTTGTGCACAGATGATGGTGAAAGCCTGGACTTATCTGGACCACTTTTTCATTGCTCTTACACAGGTGCTATATTTTATAAGATTTTGGCAGCAGGAAATAATAAGGTAAGATTAGATGGCCAACTTCAAATTGAAGGTGAAGGCTGCATCTCCTCTCCTGATCATGCTCTCATTGCATATTACAGGCTGTGGATTGCCATTATGTTAGGAAAATGTTTGAAACTGGGAGGTGTGCGCTACTTTGATGTACTACTCTTAGTTATGTGACTTGGACAAGTTACTTAACTTCATAAGTCTAAGTTCTTCAATAAGTTAGGGATGATAATAGGACGTACATTATTGGCTTATTGGGATGAACAAATTGTATAATAAATGATAGGTACAGCACAGTCTCAAGCAGAGCAAATACTCTAAAGTCATAATTAGATGTAGAATACAATTATACATTTAAACATGTAAGATCATAAGTAGTGCTATTGGTTTATTAATTAACACGGCAGTATGGGAATGAATACGGACATGGAAGGATGAATGGCGAAATAGTAAGCTCCTGGCCACTGGAAATGTTTAAGTGGAGGCTGGATATTCATTGTTTGTAGAAGTTAAACCAGGAAATCCTCTGAGTTTCTGATTTTATATTTGCAAGCTAAGGACAGAGCCAGGATGCCTAGATATTGCTTATAACTTTCAATTAAGATTTCCTGTCAGGGCAAGGTTGAATATTTTGCATCTTAAGGAGGCAACACGCTACAGTGGGAGAATCTTGGACTTTGGCTTCAAAGTCCATAAGTTTGAAATTCCAGTTCTGCTATTTTACTGTTTGACATTAAGCCCATTGCTTCATGTCTCTTATTTATTCAAAGGGGATCATAATCCTTATAAGGATTAAATTAGTGTTTATACACACATATATATATATATATATATCAGTATATATACTGATATACTGGCACACAATAGATAATTACTTCCCTCCTCAGCATTTTCTTTTTATTCTGAATACCTTCTATACATTCCATGTGTTACCAAACAAGGTTCCCACCTTACATTTCTCCCTTAATCCTCTCATTTTCATCATCAAGAACAAAATTAAGTTTCTATCAAGTGCTCACTGACATTACCCTGGCATCCAAACTATCCGATGTGACATAAAAAAAACCTTTAATGTGTAGACATGCTAATCAGAAGGGAAATGTCAAATCTGCATACATTTCAAGTGACCCAACAATATTTACCTTCAAGCTAAGTCTATTTTTCTGACAATTGCCTCATTGAGGAAGTGACTCATTCATCATACCAAGCCCGATTCCATATGAGAACTTTACCTCAGACTGGTTTGAAAGCATCAAAAATATAAATGTCACACTGCCTTGCAGTTTGTAACAAGCTTAATTTGATTTGACAAATGATGTTGATTTTGAAGGGGTCACTAACCATTAGAACTGCCGAGGACAAAGATTGCCTTGAAGGTGGATCACAATTGAATGTTTAAACAGTTTGTTATGCAAATTTGCTTTCTACCTGTCAGGAGTGGGTAAAGGATAGTGATAGAGAGCTGCTGGTAAGGACATGTCCAGGATTGATGACTGCCTGGCACAGTCCTTAGTTGCTGCAGAGAGCATCTTGCAGAGCTCAGCACGTAGATCTGCCACTCTTATTACCCAGGAGTGTTAGATAAGCACAACTTCCACCGGGAGTATGAGATGCTCCTATTTTCCAACTCTTACATCTCCTACTCCATGGCCATCAAAGCAAGTAAGAGTAAACTGAGTTCAAATCAAGCTTCCCTCAGAATGCCAACTCCCAAATTATCAAATTATCTCTCGAATAGATCAATGGATCCTCTGGAAGGTGAAACTGACATCCTGGAAGGATGTGAACATTTCACAGCCCAGGGCCTCCCTCTGTCTCCAGTCCCATAGGCAAGCCTTCATCTCTTTAACTGTTCACTCTCCATTTTAACTAAAGAATTTATTTTATTTTGTTTTGTTTTTTTAATCAAAGTCTCCTTAAGGAAGACTGTGTCCTCATTTATGCCCCAAACAGTGACAGCATCTTAGTATTCGTTCCCTGGGGAGGTCCTTTGTCTTTTGGTGGCACCACAGCCCCACTTTCTCCCTGTTCTCTGTGCTGTGTGAGGGTGATATCCTACCCTTTTTGGTTTGGGTTTTCTCAAATATTGCCATGAGCTGGGAAGATTTGACCAAGCTCACTCTCTCTCCTGGCTGGAGCCTGAACTCAAGCAGGTTTCCTCACCTGGGGCAGAAGTACGGAGACCATAATATTCCCATGCAATTCTAGTGCATCCCAGTATCTGTAGTAGAGCAGACGTTACAGGTGTTCATCTCACTCACGATACTGTGTTTCTTACACTCAATTTGTGTTATCAAACTGTTCATGGAGGGCTCTGTGAGCCATGGTGCAAACATTAGGCACTATTCTGAGTGAGACAGGAAGCCAGTGGAGAATTCTGAGCAGTTTCTTATTTTACAACTTGTGGACAAAAATATGCCCCCAGAGGGCCATTGAGAAACAATGTATGTAAAGCACAGAGCACAAGACCTGTTACATAATTGGTATACAATAAATGTTTGCTACTGCTGTTATGAACATTAAATTCATAGCCTCTTTATCTTGGCCTTTTCATTTTATTTTATTTCATTTCTCTTTCTTTTGGTGGAAGGGAGAGTACTTAATAAATCGAAAGGATGCACTTGCTCTTGTAAGCCTGTTACATAGTTATGAATAGTCGAACAAAAACCTAACAGTTCCAGACTACACATGCTTTTAGCAACTGAATGAAAGCCAGATTTCTTGTTTTTAATATCTCTGCGGCAGGAGCTAAAAGAACATCTTGTGACTAAAGGAAAGTTAAAGCTGGGTATGATTGGCCTTTGCCCGCTAATTCAATCAACAAATGTATATGGAATGCTTCCATAAAGTACAGTGGCTTTGAACCCAAAAGTCCTGGATCAAATGTCATTTCTGCTGCTTATTTAATGTGTGGCTGTGAGCTTATCACTTGATTTCTCCAAGTCTATTTCCTCATCTTCAAAATGGGACTTTGTTGTAGGGGTTAAAACAATGAGGAAAATAAATCCAGTATCTCTTGGTGTGAGAAGTCATAGAATAAGCATAATAATTGTTTTAAATGTGTCCATTATGTAGGCAGCCATCATCTTCCTAGAACTAACTGCTAATTAGGAATAATTTTGTTCAAAGTTCTACCATCCTGGAAAATTTAATTTCAACAATTGAGCATCTATTAGGAAAAGTACTATGCTAATCCCTGAGAAAGATGTAACCCTGAGTAACATCTGGTTTTTAGGGCCCTTTAGGACACTACCCCGGCCCAGCAAAGCATGCTGGGAAGCACATGAAAGGGAAACTCAGCTTATGACCTGGGTTCAGGAATGCATATCTACACCATTCCATTCCACATGCCCATATTTTGCTTACTTTCATTATTTCTAACCCTTACAATAAATCTATAAAGTAAATATTATTATCTCTCTTTTACAAATGAGAAATGGAGATGCAGTAAGAGGAAAGCACTTATCCAGTGTTTTTCTGTTGGTAAGTGGTAGGGTTGAATTCTCATTTCATTTGATTTTGGCAAAAATTTATACGAGACCTACTCTGAGCCAGATATTGTCATAGATGCTGGGGTTATAAAGGTGAGCAAAACATTCCTGACCTCTTGGAGTTTACATACAAGATTTGAACCCAGATCTGACCTGCTCCAAAACTTCAATCTTTCCACCAGACCCAGTACTTCATTGCAGTGGTGCCATGTGGGGAGATGAATCTGACTCCAATTCAGTGAGTTACATTTCCTGTTATGCCATTTTTATTCCCTTTATGATTTAATCAGAACATTTGCTTAGATTGATATACAGCTTAGTCATGCATATGATCTTTTTTCCTCCAACATTTTTTTCATGGGGCCGTCAGTTTTGCAAACTGGCTTGATTTACACAGATATTTTATCCAGAAACAAATTAGCAATTTAAAATGCAGAACAGAAAAGGCTGCCAGTGTGCTAATAGCTCCATTTCCTTGATTAAGAGGGCTTTCTCCAAGATGGCATAAAGAACAAAGCCCTCTTTGGCCTAAAATTCATTTGGTTGATGGTCTTAGAAGAGAGAGATGCTAGAAGAACACTGTCCTGTCTGAAGAATAGAAATCTACCCCAAGTCTTACTGCCAGACTAATTTTCAAAAATATTACTTTGCACATGCACTTTGGTCATAAGCTTTTGTGGTTTTCTATGCTTGCAGAATAAAAATCCCAAACCCCTAAAGTTCTCATTCAAAGTCAAAAATTTTTCTCTAACTTCTTTAGTCTTTTCCCTCCCCTGCCACTTTCCCAAGTCTTGGGAGGCTGCAGATTGGAGTTTGAGGCCCCCTGTTTTACATAGTAGAGATGTTACCTTAGCCGAGTCACTTTGCCTCTCAGAGTTTCTGTTTTATCTTTATCTATTCTATAAAAAGAGATAGTAGAATTTGTCCTCTCCTCTCCTTAGATCTGAGAAGGGGCTCAAATGAGGCAGAAGGCTTTGTTAACTGTAAAGAACAATACACAAACCACCTTGCAGTATCTTTGCTCCACCCACAGTGATCAACTCTTCTTCCCATACACAATACACATTTACACATCATCTCTCCCTTTCTGTCACATGCATGCCCCCTCCCCGCTGTCTATGGAAATAAGTTTGCCTTTCTTCAGAAACTTGATCCTAAAAGAAATCAGTTGTTGAACAGTCCTAGCCCTCAAGAATATCCTCCTCCACTGACCTGCCATGGTTTCATGCACTTAGCACTCACTTGATCTTTGCTGTCGTTTTGCTATCATTCTTCAGTATCTCACCAATTAGCTTGTAAACCCTCAAGAGAGAGACTGAATTTTACAGTAATTTGTGTTAGCGCATAACATATGATTCAGATTCAGCTAACATTTATTGAATGCTTACAACATGCCTGCTCTGTGTCAAGGACAATCATAGGTGCTTCCTCATTTGCTTCTTGTTTACTCCTAAGATAGATATTACTCTTATTCACAATTTACACATATGGAGATGAAGGTTCAGAGGAGCTAACTCTTCATTTTTCCACATCTCATAGCTAGTAAGTGGTGGAGCTGAAACCTGATTCCAGGGCAGATTTTAAAGCCCATGTTCTTTCTACCAAAATATGCTATCTCCTTTATTAAGTGTCGGCTGATGCCCATCCTAATTGTGATGATGGTAGGTAACTGGGGCATCAAATGGGGTCTTTAGTAGCTCAGAGCACTAACCATCTGGACCTGATTATAACTGACCATACGGATTCATATCTGACTATTCATCCTATAAATATATGTTTATCTGGCTTTTATTTTTTACATAGGTTAAGCACATAAAAGCAAAGGAAATGATATGGAATAAAATGTATAATTCAAAACTTAAATGCCCTTAGTCTTATCATTACAATTTTAGCTACTTTTAACTCCTTGTGCTCCACTTTCCTCATATTGAAAATGAGAATACCATTACCAACCTCACAGGATAGTGCAAAGATCAACTGATATGTATAAACAGATACTGCATTAGTAGTTGTTATAGTAATAGTGAGAAGTGAGCAGGAATGATATCCAGTAACAGCTAGTTAGTTCTAATTTAGTGTGTGTCAACATCAAGTAAATATCCTCTTTGTAAAATCTCTGAATAGAGAATAATCTAGGCAATTAAGAGTTTACAGAAATTTGTATGGAGATAAAAATGATTCAAACTAATTATGAAAAAGCAAACTCTTCATAGAAATCTTTAAGGATTTTCGAAGCCTGCCCTCTAGTATGCTTTCTTTTACTAGAGGATTTCTAGCATAGGTTTATATATGGTCTAGGAGGATAAAGAGGCCATTTTTGAATGTGTTGGTGTCAAATTTACTTACATATTTAATGCTATTAAGTACACACCTGTATGTGTGCTATCAGCAGAATGGGGTGGGAGAGGTGGGGAGCCTCGGTCAGCTCGGGCTGCCATAACAGAATACCACAGAATATGTGGCTTAAACAACAGAAATTTATGTCTCACAGTTCTGGAAGGTAGAAGTCCAAGATCAATGTGCCAGTTGATTTGGTTCCTGGATTGTAGTCTTGTTGCTGTGGTTCACATGGTGGAGAGAGAACACTAGCTCCTTGAATTGTCCTTCTAAGGACACTGATCGCACCCTGAGTACTTCACCTTCATGACTTCCAGAGGCCCCACCTCTATTACATTGGGAGTTAGGATTTCAAAAGATGAATTTGGGTGGGGGTAGGACACACATATTCAGTCCATAGCATTGGGTAAGATAAAATCATAGAGACAAGTGATACCTTCTCTCTGCCATCAAAATAACTCCTCTTCCAATAGTGTGGCCAGCCATGTGTCCAGGTAGACAAGGGAAGGAGACCAATGGAACTGGGAGGTGAGAAGCTTTCTAATTAGACACAATATAGGACTAGGAAAAAATGTCTCCATTACAATACATGGACAAATTACTATACAACTGAAATAATTCCAATGAATTGGAACTACTAAGACTAAGGATATCCGAAATGTACAGTTTGAGTCCAAACTAGATTCCCCCCTACTATATAGATGGGACCTCATCAATCTTGTCCCCCAGTGTTTATGTGGATCTGTTTCCTAAAACTCTACAAATGTTAGATTTTTAATCTTTGGTAATATGATATTACAAAGAAATTGCTTTTCGTCTGTTATTGTTCAGCTCAGTCATCTTCATATATGCTTAATCCTTACTAGTCACTTGTGTTATCTTATTTTCTTCTGCTTTTTTTTTTCATTCCCCTTGGAATATCAATGTCTTTGTTACTGCTTTCTAAGAACTCATTTATGACTAAGGATGTTAACCATTTGTCATGCAATGCAAATGAAATACCATATTTTATTGCCATCAATTTATTATGGTGTTTTGTATTTTGGTTGTTTATTAAAATATAATCATGTTGTGTTTTTTTAAAAAAAGAAAGAAAAAAATCTTACATAAAACTCTAATACGTTAATAGCAGGAGTAGAGTAAATCCAGTTTAAATGAGGATGTAGAGACCAGACTTTTTCTTGGCCTCTGTATTAGTCCACTAGGGCTGCCATAACAGAATACCATAGACTGGGTGGCTTAAACAACAAACATTTATTTTCTTATAGTTCTAGAGCCTGAACATCCATGATCCAAATGCCAGCAGGGTTGGTTTCTGGTGAGAGTTCTCTCCTTCCCTCGACAATGGTTAACTTTTCACTGTGTCCTCACATGGCCTTTCCTCTGTGCACATACACTCCTGGTGTCTCTTCCTCTTCTTATAAGGACATCAGTCTTAGTGAATTAGGGGTCTACCCTTATGACCTCATTTAACCTTGATAACCTCATTAAAGGCCCTATCTCCAAATATAGTCACATCAGAGGTTAGGACTTTAACATACAAATTTTGGAGAGGTACAATTTGGTCCATAACATCTTCATCCTCACCCCTTACATGGCTTGTAAGGCATTTTAAGAAACCCCAAGAATCTTTGGAGAAAAATATGAAAATCATTGGTCCACATCACCAGTGGATCACCTATATCACCCAGACCTTTGAAAATATCACAATGGATTGACCAGTGTTTCTCATTGGTTTGCATTTACTTCTTCATACTAGAATTAAGTCAACAGTGAAGAGAAAGCAGTTTAGACAAATGAGATCTTGTTAGTAGGAAATCGTTCACTTAACAAAATGTACCTACTTCCAAGGATATTTTCTCTGGACTTGGCCAGGTCCACACAGCTTTGTAGACTCTATGATGTTGAGCTTATCCATGCTGTGTACAGCAGCCAACAACTGTCTTGTGTGCATTTAAAAAGGGGCAAACAAGAGTCTATTTCACCTTCTCTTCCTGAGGTTTAGGTAAGACCCTTTGATTGGCTGGGAAAAAAATACATATATCCTGAATTACCTTTAGTATCATCCACTGAAATCAGACACTATAAAGGAAAGATGCTCACTCTTGGTGAGATGTCTGCAAGTGCATGTGTGTGTGCACAAGAACTCTCTCTCTCTCTCTCTCACACACACACACACACACACATATGCTACAGTCTAAGGTAATATGCAACACATCCAGGAATAAATAAACTAGCTAATGAGGCATTCTCTAAGGAGACCGCTTAGCTAGTTTTTACCCACTCTGGCCATGAAAATTTTGACTATAAAATCCAGGTAGTCTCTACCTACACATAATAATACCTGAGGATTATTTTTCCTCGTACTTATTTACCAAGACAACAAAAGTGATTGTTATGGAAATCAGAATAAGGGCACTCCAGGCAGAAAGCACTACATGAGCAAAGACAAGTAAGCAGGAAACATAGGATGTATACAAAGAACACATATTAACTTAGAATTTAGGATGAAAAAGGGGAATGATAAAAATTTTTGAAAGAATGACTTGACAGATAACTAAGGGTCTGGAGACTGGAATAAGTAATTTGAATATGGTCTCTAAGCACCAAATAATAGTGGAAGGGTTTTGAACAAAGATACATAATCAGAACTTTGCTGTAGAAAAATTAACATGGTGGGCATGTGTGGGATTAACCAAAGGAAGGAGAAATAATTTGGAAAACATTTATAAATCTAATAGAAAATGTGACATGAGACTCAAAGAAACAAGCAACAGCAAAGTGTCAGCAGAACCTTAACATTTGTGAATTTAACATTAACATTTTTCACCAATTCATAAGAGATCTGACAGGTCCCTAGTACAAAGAATTTCCCATTTTGTTGAGGCATGAACCCGAATCACATGCTCTATGAGACAGATGTGTAGAAATGAGTCCCTCAATCTACTAAGTGAGCCTAGATGAATGTCCTGTAACCACTCCTCAACACAATATACTCCACTTTCTCAAATACACATGGGCAATGGGCAGTTAGTAGATGAAACTTGACTAAGAAACACACAAAACAAAAACACAGTGACTCCCATTCAGCTGGACTAGGGATTTTAGGGGCTGATAATGAAAAAATGAATACCTTCCAATCATAGATAGCTTCACACAAAGGCAAAAGAACCAACCACTGCTATTGGATGAATCAATAAGCTCCAAAGTAACCTGTTCTTATACTCCAAAAAAGATGTTAAAAAAAAAAGCCTAATTTTTAGAAATCTCACTTTATTGCTCTATAGTTTTACTTTTTTACTAAAGAAAATTAACTGTAAGATGCCATGTTTGTTTCAATTTGTATTCATTAAAATCCAGTTTGAAATCCCAAAAAAAGAAAATTAAAAAAAATATTTTTTGTTAACAACCTGCATGGAAATTCTACATTAAACCACTTAAAGTAAGGCCTTTGTGAAAATATGAAATCCATCCCAAGGGCAGGAGACCATTTACCAAAATGATATTAACAGGAGCCTTTCCCATGAAGCCCTTGAACTTAGGTGAAGGATTATTAGGATAAGACTGGACAAAGTCAATGTTTTACCAAGATAGCCCATGGCACTGTATCAGGGGTGGTAACCCCATCTAATTGGGGAAGGAGTCAAGGGTCACATCAAGAAATAGTTGGCCAGATACACATTTAAAGACAGAGAACATATTTGAATCTAGTGTCCAGTGTAGTGTGGAGCAAGTAATTTTTGTCAAATGTCATAAATGAATATGAGAGACCCATTTCCATATCTGTTGATTTATCTTTTTTCATCT